>NW_007578306.1:163838-178887 GCF_000690725.1 Stegastes partitus
TGTACAGATAATGGATGGATGGATATGCAACTGTAGTTTTCAGCATAATATAGTACATGATGTATGTCCAATATCAATATACTGGGGTTATTCACGTGAAGACCAGCGTAATGGATGATTGTGTAGCACAATTTGTTCATGTCCTATCACAGTCTAAAAAATATGCCAGGGTTTTAGACTTTTAGGGTAACCGTATAAATTCCAGTTAAATGTTTTAGCCACCTTAACCATAAGCTGACACAGATGTTATAAAAATAAATTATGTACAATAGAGGTGCACACATTTGCTTAAAAATAAGATCTGATGCTCATTTTCCTTAAGTTGTGATGTTTCTAGGACTTATTTTACATTAAATGGACATCTTTATTGTACAGCGTGAAAAGGGCAATTCAATAACTAACTTAATGAAAAGACAGGCATCTATTTTTTGCTGCAAAGTTATCAATGTCTAAAATTTCTGCCTCTGTCCCTGAAAAATAGTTGAACAGAATTCTTGTTTTATTCTCTTAGAATTAAACATGTTGCATGTCCTTTCACAAACAGCTTCACTGTTGCTCAGTATTCTACAATTTCATTTAGCAGACGCTTTTATCCAAAGCGACGTACATCTGAGAGCAGATACAACACAAATATTAGTATAACCCGTGGAGTATCTGAGAAAGAAGTGTTGCTGTTGAAATGCTGTGGCTTTTAATATTTAGATTTATGTCTCAGTAAATGTTATTGTTTTACAATTGTTGAGAATTTTTCGGTTTGTGTTTGTCTGTCTTATACATAAAGTCGTGATGATTCATACAGTGTTACATCTTTCATTTAGATTGACAAACATTTCTTACTTTACTGATAAGATGTTTCTGACCTGACATAGCAAAGAGAAATGTCAGGCACAGGAACAACCAAGCTGTGTGTGCTGACCTGGTCTCTGTGTTGTTTAGGCCTGAGTTAAAGTCAGTAGCCTGCAAAAGCTGTCTGTTCATGGGTCTTATTTTGTAGTACCCATACCACATTTTTACGGCTCATGATTTTATTGGTGAACATACACTTTTCCACCCCTGCACTTCTCCTGAGCATGGAGAGCTGCAGCTCTCAAACAATCCCTGACCAGAAGGCACTTGTGTAGTGGAGTCATAATGGGATCAAGGATCAAAGAATGAGCCACTGAGCCAAACCACCAAACCACCAGGGGGTGGAGGTGGAGGCAGGGGGCACAGGCTATTTGACCATGTGAACCATAACAATCAGATTTATAGAGCATCCTAGGGTGGGGCAGCATGTCAGAGGAGCTGGCTGAATTCATTATTTTTATGACCAGTGACAAACCAGAAAAAAACAAAATCAGAGCCAGATCCTCCCTGTCCCTCACAATGATTGTTCATATGAGACAAAGAGGCAGAGAGACTTTATAGTGTTGGCAGAGTTTTTATTTGTACCACCCTCAGTCCTCAGCAGAGCATCAAAATATAGAAATCTATATGGTATAAAGCATGCTAATTAGGCTAAGATTACTTGTAAGCTTAGCCAGCTGCAAACCAAGGCTGCACAATCTTGGACAAAACGGACATTTGCAATATTTAGTTTTGTTATTTACTACAACATAAAAAATACAGGTATTTGTACTAGATGACTTGAAAAACTACATGGAAAGAATTTTTGTTTTGTAGGGTCGTGTGTCTGCACAGAAAACAAAAACTCTTTTTTGTTTTAAAATTCTTTTTTAAAGCAAAAAAGTACTTTTTACTGTGAAGACATTTTTGAGCACGAACCCTTCTAATATCATGTAATACTGGCAAAGAAATCTGAAGTTTTCCGCTTTGGATGACATTCAGATCTGGCTTTGTAGTCATCATACAGACCACTGTGGTGCCAATGTAAATGATCAAAACAAAGTCATGTTGCCTCATGTAGTGGCAACTATTGTAAGAGTGTCTCATTTTTGGTCAACATCTCGCCTTCTGTTTCATCCTTTTCAGTGTTTCTGTCCTGTTCCTCACTCATTTTGCTGTAAACAAACTTTGCATCATTTAAATAAAGTAAAAAAGAAAAAAAAAGAAAAGAAAAAGTATCCAACAGTGTATCCAAGAACAATAAAAAGTAATATTGCAGTAAATATTCTTCTATCAGACAGACTTCTCTTGTGGCCTACTCATGTAAAATGACAGTCATGCAAATTTTCTTTTTGTAGGAAGTTGCAAAAAAAAAGTTGTGGCCTGATCTGTGAGTTAATTTGCCTTCCTTCACTTCCTGCAGTATGACCATTGCATATGAGCTCGTCACAGTGTCAATGCTGAAACAATACACACTGTTGCCTCCAAAGTTGAAATCATTTTTCTTTTCACACACATTCCTCTTTTTTATTTCTATTTACACATCAGTAATCACTTTGGCCAGGTGCAATGATTACATACTGAGTCCCAGTTGCCAGGTGAAACCAATTCTGGCTTCATGATCTGACTGAAGAGTGGGATGTTCTGCCCATTGACACCATCAACAAGCTTGTGGACAGTATGCCATGATGTCTTAACGCATTGATCCGTGTCAGGGGTGGCCAGAGGGACATTTTTTTTATGTTTTCTCCTTTAATTACCCAAAATGAAAGATTAGTGTTAAGCAAGTTTATTCGACCTATTTAACTGAACTCCATTAGATGACATCATACTAGTAATATTTGCATGCGTTTGATACCCTGCAATGACTCATATTGGGATCGTCGCTGATATTCTGAATATGTCAGAGCCCTACCTAAAAATATTTTCACCAGCTGCCATTTAATTTAATTTGTTGCTTCAGAGTGCCTCGATGCTTGGGTAGTCATGTGTCAGCTGCTTGGCAGAAAACAGAACTGCGACTGCTGTTTCTGTCATGAGATAATATTATTGGTTTGATGTAACTCTGTCTGTGTGTGTTTGTGTTATTCCAGCTCGAGCGCTATGGGGTTGTAACATTTCTCCTGTCTTACACATACATCCATCAACCACTATGCAGTTAACATTCTCTTGTAAAGGCATAGGGACTGTAACTTTGCAAACACAAAACCACCCCCCACCTAATCCACCATTTCTTTGAACTGAGTCCTGCAGAATGTCTTACAGAGAAATTTAGTATTGCTTAATGATTTACACCCCATGCAGGCCCCATGAAAGTGCACCACTTAAATGTCAAATGATTTGGAATTGTATCACTGTACAGTAACTTCATTATTTTTTTTAAGTTGAACAGAATGGTATTTATTACATAAAATTAATAACAGCTTAGATTTACCACATTAAAAATATAGCTCCCACAGGAGGATTTCATGGAGAAACAAATGTCAGTTCACCTTTCATTACTAAGATTAAAATCTTTTTGTCAATATCCCCACCTTTATTGTGATGACAGACTTAACTCTCCCCAGGTTGGTTAGTACTGCACATTTCTGGAGAGATGTTCTTTAGAACATTCTTTAAAAAAAAATCTTTCTGCACTGTTTGGTAGAGGAGTTTCTTTTGGTCTACCTTTCTCTTTAAAATGCTCTGAAGATGTCCTATTGTTTTCAAGTCAGGCAAGATATTGACTAATAGTTTTCGCCTTTTTTTCCTTCTTTTTTTAAAAATAAAAACTTGTGGGCGCCCCTATCACTCACCTGGTTTAGCGGGTGACCCATGACCAGGGGCTGTAGTTCCCCGTGAGTTTGACTCCCGGTCACAACACTTTGCTGCAGGTCCTCCCCTCTCTTCTCTCCCGCCTTTCCTGTCTCACTCTCACACTGTCCTATCTAAAAAGGCAAAAATGCCAGAAAACTTATCTTTAAAGAACTAAATAAATAAAAAACTTGTATGATTTTGGCAGTTTGGATGGTTATCATGTGGAAATATTCATCTTCTGCCAAGCGTCCACAGACTGGAAGTTATTTGGTCAGTTGGTATTTTGATGTATCCACAGACATTCATGTTGCCATTTATAAATGCCATCTCCCCAACACCTAGTGCGCTCGCGCAGGCTCATACCATTGCACTCCCCTTTCTGTGCTTCACTGTCAAGGCTATGCTTTCACTGTAGTAATCCTGACCAGGTTCATGTCAAAAATTCTAGACCCCATCTGAGTTTAAAAAAAATATATATATATCTTGGTCCTATCTGACTAAAAAATGTGTGTTCAATATTCACCAAGCTTCTTTTCAAACAGTTTAAGTTTCATCTTGGAATTTAGTGCCAAAGAACATCCATCCATCTATTATCTATGCACCACTTAATCCTCACTAGGGTCGCGGGGAGCTGGAGCCTATCCCAGCTGACTTAGGGTGAAGGCAGGGGACACCCTGGACAGGTCACCAGTCCATCACAGGGCTACACTTAGAGACAATCAAGCACACTCACATTCACACCTATGGACAATTTAGAATCACTAATTAACCTCAGCATGTTTTTGGACTGTGTGGGAGGAAGCTGGAGAACCCGGAGAGAACCCACGCTGCACAGGGAGAACATACAAACTCCACGCAGAAAGATCCGACAGATTTGAACCCAGGACGTTTTAGCTGTAAGCCGACAGTTTTAACCATCACAATACGATGCAGAGTTTTTTTCTTGGATGCTGTACACAGAGGTTGACATCCATCATACTGTTGAGCTGCGATAAAACCCTCTTCCAACTATGGAGAACTTGGTCTTTTGTTTTTCAGAGGTAAATAGTGCAAGTAGTGCACTTTCCATGGCTTTGCTTTTTTAGGAGGATGGCCATGGTGCTATGATCCATCCGACACCTCAGAATTACTGCCGCAACTATGTTTTTTTCACAGATTTTTGGTCAGTCATCAAGCTTCTTGTATCCTTTTCAAATACTGTGGAGTCTCACAATCAGATGTTTCAGTTCCTCTGCTAATCCTTCAGCCATGTGCAGCCATGATGCAGACATGTAGATATACACGGTCCATAGGTCCAGAACTGACAAAGTTTGGTGTTTACAGTTTATTTTATAATCATGTTCAAGCAACTAGGCTAATTGGAGATCACAGGTGTATTCATTTGTTTTTGGTTGTTCATATGTAGAAATAAAGGACTTCACCACTTAAAAACGATGCAGTTGTTGAGGTGATACAGTTTGAACATTTGACACGTGAGTGAAATATCACAGGGCTGTACACTGGTCTGTACAGACAGTCACAGTAATGATGGAGTGAATTAATCAGCAAAGACTGGATGCTGGTGTTTGGGTCTCATTTGACTGGCTCTTCAAACAAGAAGGATGGACAGAGAGAAGTAAAAAGACAACGTACATATATGAGTGATCAACAGAGGAAAAGCTGATCGTAATGTTTACTTGGTCATTTTTGGATGTAGTTCAGTGTTATGCATCAAATGTGTATCTACTCTGTGGACGAGCTCTTGTGACTTGTGGCAGGTCGTGTTTAGCTTCATTGTGGCAAAACAGACACAGAGAACCTGACTGATACTCGTGTCAGAAACGCTGGTGCGACTGAGCCCTTTTTCTTGCATTCTTTTTCTTTTCTAAATCTCTCTCACTGCTGCAGCTCAGAGGACAGTAGCTCCCTGCTCTGACAGATACATGTTTGCCAGTCGGCGGTTGGCTGTGTGTCTTTCTCCCCTCCCTCTGCTTTCCCCTGTTTAATCGTTTTATCGGCGTTGCGGCTCTCTCCTGGGAATCTGGCTGGCATTTAACAGCCTGAGATGACACAAGACCCTAAGGGCTCATCCAAAACCTGCCTGCTCCAAGCTGTCCACATTATTAGCTTCCTGCTCTCAGAGGAGCCCTCAGTCATTCACACACAAGGCACACACGCCATTACAAACACACTTCTTCACTCTGTTTTTTATGATTCTTTCTCTGTTGTTTCCTGTTCTGCGCTTCGTTTCACACCGTCTTTTGCCTCTCTTTCTCTTTTATCTTCTCTCAAGAGAAGGAGTAGAAAGACACGTGTCTCCACCACCGTTGTAACAGTAGTTAATTCATTGACATTCCTTCCCTAATTACATGGCTGTGGATAATTTGCATAAATCTTTCCCCCCTTTTTTAAATTGTGAGGACAACCAGAAATCTGTCACCTTGGTGGGCTGCTTTCACTGCAGCGTACATTATGTCTACCTCTGGGCTCTCTTTAGACAGCCTGTGGCAGCGGGGTAACTAATTGACGTGATGTTTTGGGTTATTTTCATGCAGCCACTTGCTCAGAGCAGTTAAAGGAGAACATCAATGGCCAGTCACCGCTGGCGACTTTACAAGGCAGAGCAACCATTAGAGCAAATGTTTGTTTTAAACAGTGGAGACATGCTGCAAGATCTTGTAAGACTTTTATATTGTGGTGATGATTGATTGGAATACAAATGTTTTTAGTTTAAGAGCATATTAAAAGATTAATAATAATTTAAAATGTACATAAAATACAATGTATTCAAGGTTATTGTGAAAGTTATCTGAAATTCATATTATTATTATTATTTTTAGTACTTTTTTTCTGGCCTTTTTCGCCTTTATTGTACCGGATAGTGAAGGGAGACAGGGAAACGTGGGGACAAGAGCAGGGGGAGAACATGCAGCAAATGAGCCGTTGGCTGGACTGGAACTGCGGTCGCCACGTCGGGGACTATAGCCCTGGACATGGGTCGCCGTCTGGTCTGGTTGAGCTACCAAGACACCCCTGAAATTCATTTTAATTAAATTTATCAGTGGATATGCTATTTTATACTGCAACACTGTAGCATTAAAGATTTTCAGCAAGTCTGTGTCACAGCGCGAGCATCAAAAAGTCTTTTTTACATGGCTGTTCAGTTGCAGCTGGCATCAGTCCTGATCAACTATGAACCAGCTAATTTTTTGAAGTCCTGCTATTTTTAATCGGTCATTGATTTTGATTTTCCTGGTAACAAACCCCCCCCCCAAAAAGAAAACTCGGCTGCTACTTGCGAAATTGTATAATGTAGTTTTTCTTTTTTTTTTCTTTTTAAAGGGCACAAAAGACTGCTTAATCTTACAGGGTTTTTGTATCATAACAAGGGATTACGAAATCATTTCTCAGCATGATGGAGCACAAAGCTAGTAACAAATTTTGCAGAAAATAGAAGTTACCAGTTGTTTGTTTGTTTGTTTTCAATCTGTCAGGTGCAAAGGTGTTCAGTGAAGAGCTGGGTCATTATTCTTTTCTTGAAGACTGAGAGGGAGTCAGCAGATTGAACAGAGTTTGGTAACTTGTTCCACCACCGGGGAACCACAGAGGAGAAGAGTCTAGCTATCGACCTCGGGGCCTGTTGTGGTGGTTGTGTCAAGCAGCTTTTGTTGGTCGAGCATCGTGAGCCGGAGGGAGTGTAGATCTTAATGAGAGAGTTCAGGTAGGAGGGAGCTGTTCTCAATGTGGTTTTGTAAGCAAGTGTCAAGGTTGTGAATTTGATTCAGGCAGCAACTGGAAGCCAGTGAAGTGATCCAACAGTACTGAATTAACAGGGGAAGACTGGAGCAACTGTCTGACAGAAGTTGACAGAGCTGAAAGGGTGGTAGGAGTGCCAGCACTGAAGGCTTTTCTACTTCTACAAGTTCTAGGGCATAGCTGCATGCACGTGTTTCCGAGACACTCATTACTATATACCAGTACAAACCCAAACTACAACCCATAGGCCGAAGATTACTGAACAGACCACGTAGGGGCATCAGGGGTCCCCAGACTCATTACTGTACCGGAGTCACAGTAGACTTTGTGCTTAATGGCCTGAGGCTGCTGTTTATGCTGACTGTATGAAGAATTGTTTCACATTTTGAAATGCTGTTTTGGCAGAAAGCTGACGCACAGTTTTACAGTTGGCGGTGTCAAATTTTTCAGTGAGAAATTATAAATTTAGAGAAGGGTTGTTTTCTGCTATGAAGCTTGCTACGTTGCCCATGGTTGTTGAACCACCTGTACTGTTGAATAATTATCACCTATTTGTGTTTTTAATGTGTTTTTGTAATTGAAAACATCCTGTTTCTGGTGCTCATTTTCATTATGCTGGTATATCATTTCATACTTGTCATTCTGAATTGTTTTAAATTCCAGCATACAAGCACAACATCAAACACTCGCTGGTAATGTTTATATTTCTGATATTATTCTTGAGCAGGCTGCTGTGTAAATCACAGTCCTGGTAGGTCATGAATGTTACAGCACTGAACACGAAGGAGCGACAGACAGCATGAACAGCAGTGATTCATGTCTGCCAACAAACGGTTATCACTGCTGTGTCAACAGGAGACCCACTGCCGTGTGGCCACAGTCATGTGGGTGCTCCCCAGAGGTCTAATCGTACAAACTAAATCACACACAGTTCTCTCATTAGCACAGGCCACTAATACACGGGCTGTACACAAGGCTTTCCTCATCATTCCTGCTGACTACCACGATGCCAAGTACAGGATCAGAATATCCAGCCAGTTTTTTTTTTTTTTTTAACCATACACTTGAAGCAATACTGGAGCTCAGTAAGTGTCAGCCACCTTTTGTATGTTTGAATTCCTTTCTGGTCACATACACAGGATTAAAAAACCTGAGTCAGTATATGAGTCTCTATTTTATAATTGTTTGGTTTCTTTCAATAGTGTAAATTTGTAAGGTCTTGACCTGACTGTTTGAAGTGGTCACAGCTTTATGTTGTGAGTCTTCCTGTATATTCAGTTGAAACAGATCTCTAGCAGTCTTATTTTTTTTAATGTGAATCACCTTATGGACCTAGTTTGCTGGATTTATTTATAAGGGGGGACATTTTGGTCTGTAATATCGAACTGGAGCAAAGCTATGGAAACTGAACATTTAGCTGTTGTAGCTGATTAACTAAGTGAAAAGTAAAATATTCTATTTGATATCTGTAACATACATCTGCTCGGTATTTTGTCCAAGTGCTGTATCCAGGCACTGCATGAAAAACTGGATCCAGGTACCACTTTTTGAAACTACCAGAGAAGGAAGCCAAAATGTGACTTTTTTTCAGATCCTACATAGTGGTTTAAAAACACTGCTGATGAATTTAACTTATTTTCTCTCTGATATCCTTTGATTCGGTAAATAGTTGCCACTTCCTGCCATTTGGTGCCATCAAAATCCAAAGTTGGTAAGTGCAGCTTTAAGGGATACTTTCAAACTATTCAAATATACTTTGCAAACAGTGGCACCTGTCTCATTTGCAACATTTCTAGCGCTGCTGGTATTCCACGCTAAATTTTAGATGTCAACAGCAATGAGCAATTTCTCTATGTAAAAGGACACATCTCAAGTAAATGTTAATTATGGGAACCTGCAACAGCAGCTGGAGGTTTTATTGGTTCGTACACAGCTGGATGAAGGCTGGCTGTGTCAGTCTGTCCAGTCCTGTCTGGGAAGCAAAGGTCAATAGAACGATGACACAGGGTTTTTATAATCTGAACCTCAGATCTCCTCCTACTCACAAGAGTCAGCAATTTAACACAGAGCTAGAGTGGAAATAAATAAATGAGTCTCACTGTTGTTCCACACACGAGTCTCACTCCCACTCTGTCCTCATTTATTATCCAGCCTCAATATGGTGATCTCATCTCAGAGGATGGAAACCTTTTTTTTTTCTTCTTTATGTGCCAGTGGTCTGTGTGTGTGTGTGTGTGTGTGTGTGTGTGTGTGTGTGTGTGTGTGTGTGTGTGTGTTCACCTGCAGGTCAACATCTTCATATAAACACAGCAGGAATTACCTTTGTGATAAGTGATATGTTAGGTAGCACATGTGGACCAGAGCATTGCTTTAGAGTTTGTTTCCTTTTTCCCTCCATTTATTAGTCCAGGTTCAATGCAATGTCTGCTGCAGTGGGGAATTAGGGAGTGGCGAATTTGAAATATATATATCATCGTCCAATTATGCAATTACATCGTCTGGTGAGGTTGAATTCTACCAGCAGCGGTATTTTCAGAGTAGGCCTGCTGTACCTGCATGAGAAGAATGCAGGTGATTGTTTCAGAAAAGCACCTTTTTTATGAGGATGCACAGTCCTGCCCTGCTTTTTCAAATCCTCTATTCATTCATCAAGTCATTGTATCATTCACTCACTCACAGTCTCTCCTCAGTCCACTTACTGCGAATGCAAATGCTCCTTATGTTCAGGGAGTCTGTGTTTACTCTTGAGCAGTGGCGGCTGGTTAATGTGGGACACTGGGGCTCCACTGCCCCTCATCAACCACAGAAGAAAAGCAACTTAAACATGTTAGACATAAACTAAGTATATTGCAAAAATAATTAGAATGACTAAAGAATGAAAACTGTTTAGTAGGTTGCAGCTGGAGATGTCCTGTTGACAAATGTAGACACGTATAGTGGTAGTCGATAGGAAAAGTGCTTTTTGGGCCACAGGGGACTTTTTAGTTGCAACACCACAAGAGATCACTGAGAAAAACTGGCAGCAAGGCTAACTGGAGGAGTCGGCTCTCATAAAATAGTACAAAACGTAGTAAATTTGACTTTTAGCAAGAAGGTGACCCGAGGCTGCTCTCTGATTGGTTGCTTCAGATTTTTAACGGCACTCTAGAGCACTTTTGTCAGTGTTAGTGTGTTAGTGTTAACCCCTGGCCAGGATTCAAATCTGCTGCTTATGGTTCATGTGCACCCAAAGCACTTGGCCACAGGGTCACCTGCCTTTATCATTTTTGGCTTCACATGATCTTTTTCATCTACATACATCATTAACTCTAAAGCCTTGAGTGGTGCAAGAGAGAAGCCACTTGACGTGTAGCCACGTGATCTTCAAGAATGGTTAAGATTACGACTGTTTCATAATCTTAACCAGCTGTTGTTTATTGTAACCATAATGATGCAATCCTCAACTTATCTCCAATCTTTACCCAAGTCTAACCAAGCTGTTTTTGTGTCTGAATGTAATCAGAGGCAAAAAAACAAATAAAATATCTGGGCCATATTTGATGCTGTCTGTAGAGGTGCTCATTAAAGAACAGTTCTTGGTTACTGCATGACTTGTGCAGACTGAAAGTCAACGTTGGATAGGCATGTGGTTCTATTCATTTACAATAAGTATCTTTCTATCAGTGTATCTAATGAGCCTCTAAGCTCCTCAATCAGTTATTATTCAAACTAGATTCTGTTTAACTTTTTCATCTGCAGCACCATTTAAACTCTGTGTTATTTTCAGTGTGAGACTTTTAGCTGTATGTGACAAAACAAGAGCTGAGCGTATCCACAATCCTGTAAAAGGAGTGTGGGTGTTTCCACCGCAGCCGTGGTTTCTGAGGCTCAGAGCCTGAGGGTGGACGTTGTAGCAGGAAGACGGTAACATGCTGCTAACAACCATGGTGACGTTTAATGTCTGCCACTGCTCTGATGCTCATTATAAAAGTCACTGCTATTCACTAACACTGAACGCTGTTTGGATAAATCACAAGTTGTGTTTACCTTTATTCTTTGGGAAATGTGGACACACATTGACATTTTTCTTTCATTCTGTGTATATGTGTGTATGCTGAGTATGTGTGGATATACTATATATACGTGTTTTTGTGAGTGTGTGTGTGTGCGCCTGTGCGTGTGTGTGTGTGTGTGTGTGTGTTTGTGTCTGTAGGTGTTAAAATGTTTTTGGCCAAGATGGGGACATTAGTGAAATGTTTACTTTGGCCAGTAGTGAACACCACAGTAGAAAAATATACATTTCTTATCCCCTGACAGCTCTAACCTTCTTTGCTTTTTCATTTATTTATTCCCCACTTAGTACTGTAGTACAGAACGACAGGAGAAAGATGCAAAAAGAGACTTGATGACAAGAACTATACAATAAGCCGTGCATCACATGTATAGTATGAGCAGCGTGCAGCTTTTTCAAACTCTTACCAGTTCTATAAACATTATGAAATAGTTTAACAAAAAAATATGTGGACATGATATCTATTAATTTATATAGAGATATAAAAAATGCAGGAGTACTCTGATGTTTCTGGAAGGCTTTCCGTGTTTTTCCAGACCAAAAAATTTAAAACAAAACTGAAACCAATACAGTGAATTCATGAAGGCAGATTCAGCAGAGGACAGCAGAGCACGTAGCTCAGCGAGCAAAAGAAATGACTGAGATGATGTACCAAGTAAATGTTGTCACATCAGAAGACTTCAGAAGACTAATAGCTACAGAAGAGAATAACAGTCACTTGGAAACAAAAGTTGCATTTCTTCTGGTAGAAAGATAAATTCTAGGACTAAGCATGTTTCTGATATAAAGTAGAAATTGTGGTCCATTCGGTAGTTTGGCAGCCAGACTCTGAAGTCACAGTATTCTCCCATGTTCCACGCACTCTTTAATCCACATGTTCACAACCATCTGTCACCAATTTAATTCTATATTTCACTGATTCATTTAGTTCACATAAAAAACAGAAACATGTCAGAATTTAAAGATTAATTGATTTTATTTTTTTTTTTTGAAATCCAGATTTCTGACATTAATCAGAAGTAATGTTGGTTCTCGTGGCCATGAGTCGTCTCTGTCTGAAACAAAGACAGATCAGCAGTAGAGCACAGCTTATGAAGGCAGAGGGCATCTCTCTCTGGTGCCCTCTCTGTCGGAGGGAGAGCCAGGTGTCAGCGCTGTGTTGGCCTGGGGGAGGACTGTGGAGGCTGTGGTGGGGGGTTGGGGTGGGGGGAGTATACCTTTTCAGACCAGTTCTGGGGCTACTGATGGGAGGAGGGATCCCCTGGGAAATAAAGTGAGCCTCCAGCCCTCTCTTTGTTAGTGCTCTTCAAGGCTTTGCCTATTTATGAGGGTATAAGTGGTGTTAAGTCCTGATGCCTCCAGGATGTTTATTCGTAGCAGCTCTGGGCAGACTGACAGGCTGAAGGAAACTAGTGCCCCACCTTTGAGCCACATAGACTGATATGTCTGAGGGTATTTTTAATACATTCTCCTGCACAGCAATGTTTTTTGGTTTTTTTTTGATAATCTATGATGATATTTTTTTTGTGATAATCATGCAAAGACACACATTACAATACAGACATGTCTTGAGTAGTCAGGTTACACATGTTACTGACAGCAGATAAAGTCCTGCAATCGAGGCAGAAGTGCACATACAGTTAAAATGACTGATGGCAAGACATTTGTTTTCATTAGATTTTTTAAAATGTCTTTTATCATTTACTGTAGAATCAGAAATGTAAATGGTGAATGGCTGCTTTTCCCAAACTTGAAACTTTGGCTCTTGGTTGCGGTACTCCCCATTCTTACAGTCTTACAGACTGTCAAAAAGTCAACCACGTCGACGATTAAAAATCTTGTAAGCTTTTTTGCTTTGATTTGGCCAAAAGTTAAAGTGATTTCCTGCATTATTGGAAAATGTCAGACCTATATGCATTTCAATACAAGATCAGGTTTAAATAAATGAAGCTTAAAATGTAACTTTAACATGCAGCTATCTGTTGGAAATAAGCGGCTGCATCGGTAAAAAATATATATATGAACACGTTTAACATTTTTTTTTACCAGCATTTCTGTCTTGCACCATTTGCAGTAGCAGCACCTTTTACTGTCATAATTTTTTATATTCCTCATTGTTCTCCATTAAAACTACATATTGACTGAAGCAGATGCACACGATCATTTGATTTTGTGCAGAAGAAGAGTCATGTGATGCGATAAATGCCTCCTTTTTATGTAAACGCGCACAGAGTCTGAAGCAGAAAGCCTGACTTAACAAAGGAAGTTAAAAACCACCTTCATGAATGCTGTGATCTCTGGCTAGGGATTTAGTTTTTGTCGAGCCGACTGACACAAAGAAAGCCCGGCTATGTGAAATTTGCTTCGTATTATACCCCTCAGGAAGTTGACATCAGAGTAAAGCACTTGTAAAATTTGTGTGAGTGTTTGAGTGAACAGACACAGAGGGAGACAGGCTGCAGCATGAAGTCATTACTGCTGAGAAACAGACACAAAAATAGAAACTCATGAAATGAAGTTACTTTACCACTTCATTTAGTACCTGTTTTTAGAAAAACGTAATGTCCATCCAACTCACAACAAATACATTTTGAATCAAACAATGCAGAGCAGACCCTGATGCTGCTCATAAATGTCGTTCTTCATTCAATTAAAACAATTAAAGAAACACATAATGCAGTTTTACGAAGGCAAGGTTGTACTTTTCACACAGTTTGACCTTTTATTCCTGCAGCTGGCTCAGAGCAGCTGAGCCCAGATGTATGACTGAAGTAGCCTGTAAAATAAAAAGACTTTTTTTTTTTTTTTTAATGTATATACAATGATCAACTATACATTAAAACTACTGACCGATAAAATAAAGACAATGATCATTTTGTTATTGTAGGATATATTGGGCAGCAAGTGAACAGCTGGTTCTTGAAGTTGATATGTTGGGAGCAGGCAAAATGAGCAATCGTACAGATCTAAGTAGTTGTGTCAGCCCATTCTGTCAAACATAATGTTTGGGCTGCACCTCACTATCATTCTGCTATAAGCGGCTAGAAGAACTCTAGCTTGTTTGTATTTCTTCAGACCAATCACAGTCATTGTGGGCAGGGCTAAAAGGACAATCCAGCCTCAGTGTTTACTTAAAATAGTGACAGCCTGAATGGCTTTGATTGGACGTTTGCATGCAGGGAGACGAGCAATGTCGTTCAAATGGATAATTCACCGAGATTTGCATGCTGCCTTACTGCAGCATGCAAATCCTCTGCTAAATTTTACATTTTCAGTGTGGTAGAATACTGCTTTGGGGCTGTTGTTGTTGTTGTTTCCCGTAGTGAAGACAATGGCAACACACAGATAATGGAAGGGAAGATGCTGGCTGAAGTAAAGGGTGGCTTATACCTGCATCCTACATCTGATGAGTCAGATTAAGATCTGAGCAACTCTGACTAAGGCAAATTGAGATGGCTAGAATCCTGGCTTGGAGCAAGACCTGAAAGTGAACAACAGGTCTTTTGGGGTGTTTCAGGCATTCAGTGGTTATGACTACCAACAGCTTTACAGGAAGGACCACCAGTCCAGGGTCATCTGCATCCAGAACCAAAATCAGAATCAGTTTTATTGAGTAGGTTTTCATGTTTGAGGAAGTTGACT
>NW_007578306.1:182623-206488 GCF_000690725.1 Stegastes partitus
ATTCAATGATTTTGTTGGATGATATGTCATTAAAGTGAATGTTTGCAGTTCCTTCTTGCTATTCCATTGAGCGTTATTTCACTGAAATAATAAACAAAAATATGACCAGGCACATTTTGCAGTTATACCTCACAATTTTTTTTTCTGTCTACAATTTCTAAGCAGCTTTGTGAATGTTTATTTGTACAAAAAAAAATATTAGCGATAACGATATTTTTAGACAGTGTTAGGGACACTGAATCTAAAGATATGTCAATAATATTTGTGTATTCAAACACTAAATTATGTCACTGCTGCAACTGCCGATTTTTTGAAAAGCAGCCAAACTACAATAACCAACTTTGTGTTTGCGGCTGGTGTGTGCCTGTCTGTTACCTCGTGCAGTATGTTTGCCTCACGTCTGTCGCTCTGCACACCACTTGAAACCCTTTGGAATACAGACCAGCATGGCGCTAATTTCCTGCCAAATCTTAACAAAATAACCCATGTTTTACAAATGTCCTACAAAGTAATAAGGAACTCAAAAAAGAGAAGGCAAGTGCATGTTGTGGAAATTTACACCTGGGTTCTAACCTTAAATAAGACAACAAACACACTGCTGAATGGTTGGTAAACATTCATACTGTATTCAATATGGAGAATGAAAGTACATTGTTGCAAAGAAGAATAGTAATGACAGCTTGTTTATAGCATGACAGTATATATCATGACTTTTCCTTGTCGTTGCTATTGGCTTCATAGGCTGTAAGTTTAAATCTTTTCATGCAGTTTCCCAAACCATGTAAACCTCCAAGTCCTACATGCTTTAGACAGAACTTCTTCCTAAATATCAGACTAAGCCTCTTCAGACTGTAGCTTAAAACCTGAGAAGACCTGAAATCTCTGTATTTGATTTCTGTTGTATCACAGACACATCTCACATTACTAAAGGCAGCAGTCAACCTGTAACTGTGAACACATAGTTTCTCTTAAATTGATTGCAACTCATCATTCAGAAAAGATTAGATGATTGACATATTAATAAATGATAACCTAAGAGCTTTAAAATGATTTTACTTTTATTTGCACACACACACACACACCACAAAGTCCACAACTGAAGAAAACAATTCCAAGATAACAGAACCCAAAAAGACCAAAGACACATGGAGCAGAAGAGACATCTCACAAACATACTGTCATTTGCAAATACACAGTGTACCTGTCAAGCACATACCCAGCATATTTACAATACATGCTACTCCAGACAGGAGTACATGTCTTACGAGTTCAAAAAGATATATCTTGCAAATAAAATAATTTGTCACTCGATTTCTGGCCAAATCTTTTTTACTGAGGATTTTCTCACCAATGTTCAGAGTAACTGGCCCTCTACAACAGCGGGTGTTGTTCAATTAAATTCAGTTTTATTTATATAGCGCAATTCACAACATATGTGATCTCACACGCTTAACATAGTAAGGTGAAGACCTTATGAATTTAAACAGAACAGAGAACCCAACAGTCCAAAGCTGCCTTTGGACTCCCTCTGAGTAAGCAGTTGGCAACGGTGGGAAAGAACCAAAAAACCTTCCCTATGGGAGGGGGGAAAAAAACCTCCAACAGAACCAGGCTCAGGAAAGGCGGCCATCTGCCTCGACCGGTTGGAGTAAGGGTGGGGATAGCAGGAGGGGTTGGGGTGGGATGGCAGGATAGCAGATGGAGAGCAGCAATACAAACAGAACATTGAACATTTTGGGGGTCGGTGAAGCCAGCGGCTTCAGATCAGAGACGTGAAGCTCCAGATCCAGAGACGTCTGCAGAGAGAACAAACACAAGTTGGGTCAGTTTAAACACACCAGTCAGTGTCTGTCTGCCTGCCTGAGGAGAACTCACGTCCATCGCAGGACTGCACACAGCTAGAGCAGAAACTACGGCACATTGCAAAGTATGACTTTTGGGAGCAGAGCTTTTTTGTCGCTCTGGGTATCTCTAATTCCTCGGTGGCTCAGTTGATTTATGGTGTGTCTCAAGGTTCTGTTCTTGGTCCCCTTCTGTTTCTATTTACACGTTGCCTCATGGTAAGTTATTCACAATCATGAAGTACGTTACCATTTTTATGCCAATGACACTCAGTTATAAATGCCAGTAAAACTCACAGATACAAATAACCTTACAAATCCCACAACTCACTCTCTGTTATTAAATCCTGACCCCAAATTGTATCTGTGGTGTTGGTGCCAACCTTGCCAGGCTATCAAATAACTTTTGCAGGCTGCAAAGACTCTTGGGATAGTATTTTATGCTAATCGCTGTTTTGACAATCAAGTCAAAAAGTTGTTTAGTTTTGTATCTTTCAGCTCCAGATATTCTTGGCAATTAAGTAATTTTGAGAAAGTAATTAGTGCAACAATTTAAAAAAAAAAATCTTTACATGAGTGTCAGCCATGGCTCACTCCATCATCTCCAGTAAGTAGGAAATATAACTGCTCCACTTATTAGAGGAACACAGAGGCATGATTACATGCACTCTGTGCTTGTCCACCTTGGCTCCCTGTTTAGCTGGAGACAGATCATATTCCAAAGACAAAACCCACATACAATTTTCATTTAGTCAGCTATTTTTAGATTTCACTTTGGCTCCTTAGTCATGTAAACTACATTCATATTTATTCAACTTGAATCTTTTTAGATTTAGTGAGTTTTTAGTTAAGTAAAACATTGTATAATTTACTCTTATCCCACTCAAAGAAACCCATTATCATTCTGGCACACTTTTAGCTGACACAATAGCACAGTATGAGCCTATTAGTTAAACTTCAGCAAACTCCTTCCATGATGACTGATTCTAGTTGAAATCACCTAGTATTGAAAACCCCATAAACTAACAGGCTTCAGTACAATGTGGGTCTTATTTTGTAGTCTTGTCCACCCTTTTTTGTCCATACTCACCAAGGTAATATGCCGAAATTTAGAAACACGGTCACATCATTTTTAAAAAAACACAAGCAGTCAGAGGATAAAAATTTCCCTTGGCTTTGTGAGTATGTGGTTGGTACACCTGTGCATGCTTGCTCCATTCAGAAATTAAGTTTGAGACAGATGTAACAAATGAACAATAGCACACATTATCGCCCCAGGCTCTTGGTCTATCACCTTCACCACAGTGTGTATACACACCCACGTACACAGCTCAGAGCTTTGGAAGTCACAGTAACTTGGCCAGTAACTAACATTGCCCAGGAGGGGGTGAAAAATCCCCCAGATGGAGATAAACATAAATATGAGAGTATCAGAGAGGCTGCATGTTGAAGCAGGATTCACAAAGCTTCTCTTCACTGCATCAGCTCTTCTTTACTGTGGTTTGCTTCAAGGGCTTTTTGTGATTTTGTGGTTAAATGTCTAGACAGTACTGTATGTTGACTTCCAATGTTCGTAAACACACAGTAGGTCCCAGCATTGTGTTTTGGGGAGAATCTCTATTGTTATTTCACATGTTCACGCTGTTGTCTCGGGAAGTAAACTCAGAAGAACGCTGGAAGAAGTCTTTTTACTGAAGCAGTTCACATGTGTTAAAGTTTTTGATGCTCATAGTTCCATTCATTTTAGTTCATAGTTCTCCCTTTTGCATTAAGGGAGTCGGGCCCATCCATCCATTATCTATATACCGCTTAATCCTCACTAGGGTCGTGGGGGGCTGGAGTCTATCCCAGCTGACTTAGGGTGAAGGCAGGTTCACCTGGACAGGTAACCAGTCTATCACAGGTTTACACAGAGAGACAGACAAGCACACTCACATTCACACCTATGGCCAATTTAGAATCACCAATTAACCTCAGCGTGTTTTAGGACTGTGGGAGGAAGCCGGAGAACCCAGAGAGAACCCACGCTGCACAGGGAGAACATGCAAACTCCACTCAGAAAGATTCAAGGCATCCTAACCAGGATGGGAACCGGGAATCTTTTAGCTATGAGGCAACAGCGCTAACCACCGAGCCACCTTGGTCATGCCCAATAATTTTAATAATTGTCGACCAAATTCCAACGTATTGTGTCTAGTTAAAGTGGTAGACTACACAAACTGGTAAATGATTTTTAAGCTTTAGAAAATCTAGTGTGTGACAGGACAATAAAACCTATCACAGGTAGTTTTACTCTGTTTTCATGAGATAGTAAAAGAGCAACAAGTCTGACTTTGATACAAGACATCAAGGCATAATGAGTTTAACGAAGGACATTTGCATGGGGAGTGGGGTTTGAATTCTGTGTGAGGCCACAAGCAAATGCTGATTTTTGGTTTGACTTTTTTTTTTTTCTTTTGAAATACAGTCCCTGCCAATCTGGTAGGAGGGGCTTTGGACAGCGAGGGGAGAGGTTACTGTTTGTTTTTTTGTTTTAATTAGTTTTGTTGTCTTTTTCAGATTGTTGCTTAGTGGATGTTAAAGGTTAGGTCTTTTCATCTGACTGTTTGACAGCAAGTAAGCACATTTACCAAATGCCACAGTTAAGATACCACCTGATTCACAACTGACTTTTTCCTATTCTATTAACTGTGAGTCAGCCTCATCCAATCAACACTTTTCTTTGGGACCTGAGGATCTCCCGACGGCCTCTTGGCAGTTGATTCACCCTCCTCCACTTTCATTGACTCTCTCTGTGGTACTTGGCATGAGGTGCTGTTTTCATCTTCGCCAAGAAAAGACAATTGCAACCTCAGCCTGCTCCCTGCCCTGTTCACAGCACTACCCAGCTCTGCTGCAATGCTGAAATCGCCTTTACCTGCTGTTTGAACATGACAAATGGAGCTGATTGTGACAGACTTTGCTGTGTTAGTACGTGGAGTGCCTCAGGCAGTTTGTTAAGTCTTGGGCTGCAGCCTTGGAGAGGTAAAAATCTTTAAGCATGGGTACATAAATAAGCAGAATAATACACAAATTAACACTTATAGAGACACAAATGCTCTTAAGCCCTCAATGCACACATTCATACACACAATAATGAAAAAAAGAGTTTTAAGATTCACTTTCTCATGCAGGGTGTCCACAACCACCACTCCATCACACCAATTTAATATCACACAACCTGCCAACAGCTGCCATATCAACCTGCCCCTTTTCCAAAATATAATTTTCCACTGTTCCTCAACTCTAATATTGAACAGTGTCTTCATTCTCCTTGTTTGTAATTTAAGCTGCTTGTGCACAACATCAGCAGCCACAGATGAGCTGTGACACAAACAACTGGAGGAACAACCAAGCTGAGAAAGATGGCGAGCACCAGTGGAAATATCCTTGTCCTTGTGGAGTCCTTGTTCGGAAATAGTTTTGTTTTTGTTTTAATGATGCAGATGACCTGGCCAACACAGATGAAGTTATTTCACGATTCACTCTTTGTTACCTGAAAAATCCCCCTGCTGCTACATTTCAAATGCAGCATCTAAAGGAAGACTCAGTACAGTGGGGACACAGAAATCTGGCCACACTGCCAACAAAAGCCAGACAAAATTAATATACTTCTCTTCATGCTAAATCTTTAAAAATCAAGATTTCACTCTTGGTTCTGTCCATCATATGGGTTCCACTGAGCATGGCAGCTTCTTTGGGCAACCCGCGGGGCTTTAAACTTAAACAAACAAATTCTGACAGGGATCTAGACTATTAGTCTTGTATATTTTAAAATCTTGTTTGCTGTAGCTTTTAGTATAAGTCAAAGTTTTTTTTTTCCAACAGCAGATTCATAAAAAGTTCTCAGTGATCCATTTCAACCAGGACGTGGACCACCACTGCTAGGGGCCACCTCTTTGGAGGAGCCTTGACCCCTGGCCCTGCACCCTATGCTTCCACACAGCTCCAGCGGCTTAACAAGCATAAAGAGGTACAGGATTAAAGGGGATAAGAGTAGTGGAGAAAGCATGAAGCAGTTAAAACAGACTGTGTGTGTTCCTTCACTGTTGTCTTGTTTGTTCCCCCTCCTTAGGGAGTTGGGTGACCTAAAGGAGGAGGCTGGGTGGGTGGGTGGCGGTTCGGGGGGCAGCTTGTTGGAGTTTTAATTAGTCTGAGTAATCAAAAGATGATTGTGAAGGAGGCAGGGGGGAATAAAAGCAGGATCCAGAGAGTGGGAATGTGCTGTTTGCTCAGCCAAAGCTCAAGAAGTCAGAGTGAGGCCTTGAGATTCTCTGGGGACTCACTTCTACATGTTTGTTAGCATGTAAATTATCTCAGCTATCAGTCAGATGCAGTCATTTTTTTCACTTTCCAGAGGTTCACTTTTCTCTAAAGAAGTCTATCAGAGATAGTGGTGTTGGAAAGAGGTGACGTAGGAAACATTTTTGCATTTCTGCTGAACATTATACACAATATGTATACACATGTAAGTAGTTCAGTTGGGGCTGCTTGGTGCAAAATGTCTACTTTGTCGCAATCTATTATTCTTTTAAGATAAAAAAAAAAAAACGTAGATGATATATTAGCTATAACTAATAGATGATATATTAGCTATAACTATATTAGTCATACTGAGTCATGATAGGCCTAAAACTGGGATGTGATTAATTACAGTCCATATGGACCAGCTGCAGTTCACCAGACTGCCGTGACTGGGGATGGTGAGATGATGTTGTCTTTGTATGTCCTTGCCAATCCTGCGACTATATCTGTGAGATCTACGAGAGGAGCAGACTAAATGTGATACTGTTCTGAGATCTCACTTTGTGTTTGTTGATGAGATAGTATCTATGAGGTATGAGATAAACAGTGTGGGATTTGACTTTGTTCATTTTTTTCCCCTGCTGGGTAGAAAACACCAGCTCGTACCTGCCTGCAGATATCAGACTGATGTTATGTCAACACAAGGCAAAACTATAGTTGTGTCACATTTTTGCCTAAGAAAAAAAAACTTGATTGATGGTTGTATAACCAGGATATTTACAATTTGCCTGTAATGCACTTATATTTACAAGTCTAGCCAACTTTATTTCTATAGCACATTTAAAACTGGAGAAGGTGCCTCACATTACCACAGTGGTGCTCACATGTTGAATGTAGAAGAAACTGAGGTTTGAAGGATAAATTCTGCAATGTGCTGACAAAAGAAATGATCACAAGTGAACGTGATTACACCACGAATTAGGCTGTATGTATGATAGCTGAGAATCTCATCTCCCTTCTTGGCAATCTGATGACGTCACTGCATCAGTGATCAGTGAGTGTTCCATAAGCCCCGTCTCTCTAGTGTGTTATTTTTAAACTCTGAAAACCTTGTTTTGACTTGACATATTTACTTGCACTTGTATCACTATTAGGTATATTTTTTAGGTGTTTTAGTGAAATGTATGTTGTAGCATACTGATTGCTTTGTTTCCTTCAGTCCTACACTTCTGACATTGTGATGGAATTGGTCCAACGATACATACAGAACATTATTATCTGTTTTTGTGACATCATCATTTCTGCCAAACTGACTACATGTTTTTCTTTCAACTATTATTATCATTATTCTGTCCTATACTGTGTTTCTCACATCAGATGTGAACTGATGAAGAAGTGACATCTTTAACTGTAGTTACATAACAACCTGAGTTTGGCACATAATTATAGTGTTACCTTCAGAAGAACATACACTCGCAGCAAGAAGGTCGCCGGTTCGCGTCCTGGTGAGGACACCCGGGATCTTTCTGTGTGGAGTTTGCATGTTCTCCCCGTGCAGGAGAACTCCAGGTTCTCCAGCTTCCTTCCACAGTTATTTATTTATTTATGGATACCTGGATTGCAAACTTGATCATTCTCAAATTATCCATTGCTGGTCTTCAAACATTTGATGAGACTTTGCACTGTATTTGGATCAAATCTCATGTATTTGCCGCTCTGGATAAAGGTACTGGTGATCCTTAACTTTCATACTTGCACAAGCATTGAAGTTTGTCCAGTATTTTTTTTTTTTCAGACTACCTTGAAAACTAATGATGTTCTCATGAGCCTTAAGTTCTGGTTTGATCAGCAAATGTTAGCGTGCTAACAGTCTGAATTCAGACATAAAAGACAGTTGGTTTCTGCAAGAAATTCAAGTTTGACCAACGTCCAGTTCAGAGTAAGTAGGTACAGAAAAGAAAGGATCTCTTTTCTTCATAGAGCCTCAATCTGCCCAAACACACACACACACACACACACACACACACACACACACACACACTTCCAAAAGGCCATCCACACAGCTCTCTCTTTTGTCTTTTGTTCCCTGGCTATCTTTTCTCTCTCCTTGGCTCCTCTCATCTCTCTCTCCCCGCTCTGTCTCTGGGAAGTTTTTTCACTTTCACTCTGAACTGTCAGGAGGAAGAATGTGTCTATAGAGATCCGTGCTGGCTGTAGACTGTGGCTTCTTCTTGATTCCCAGTTTTGGCTCAGCTCATTGGTTGCTCTTAGCTTGAGGTCATCATGTTAAAACTATAGACCTAATCCATACACAGCCCCCTCTGTGAGGCCAGACAACAAAGCATCACACGGAGTGCAAATGATGAAGTGGATGCATTTAGACTTTAGAGTATTAATACTAATACTGATTGCATTCAAATTAGTGATTTTCCGCAATTTGTGGATGATTTGATGTGTGGAGGTATGAAAGCACAGAAGATCTGAACTCTAAAGTTTTTTTTCACACATAAAAAGTAAGTTTACAGTTGCTCTTGTGTGTATGTTTGATGGCATTACCAAAAAAATACTTTTAGGAAGTGACTGTCCAAAATTCTAAAATTACATGGTCTCCTGAAAACTGTGCTGTCAGGAAAGTATGATGGCTTTGGTCAAATGTAAATTAATAAAAACAACAACTCGCTTCATGCTTCTAGACAGCGTTTTGCACAAAAAAACCTGCAGTTTGTGTTTGTGGATAACGTGGAACTTCATAGTTTACATATTGTTCTAATGTAGGAGGGAGAATGTCAATTAAATACAGCAAAAAAAGAAAAGTGTGTGGAAGTCAGTGTGGTGGAGGAGTGCGCGGCTTGTCCCACTTTCTTTTGGTTTGTTTGTTTTGTCCCAATGACTTTCTTTCTTTCTTTCTTTCTTTAAACCACTATGTTTTCCGAACCGTACTTACATCATAATAAGCTTGAACGACAGTGATTGTAAATGATTTTAGAAGGAAATAATCTTTAAAACAATGACACTGAATAGTAAAACATACATAGATATATATCTGAACTTGATGTAGGGTATTACAGAATCTTCTAATCGATGACAAGGTTGGCTTTAGAAGAAAGGGTTGCTGCTGCCAACTAAAGTAAACTGAATTTGGATGTAACAGGAATCTCTGCCAAGATCACAACTTGTGGAGCAACTGGTGCTTCAAAAACCTGTTTTCTTACCATTTTTGTGCATATTTATAATGCTAGTACCAAATGCCTCATATAAATGTAGTCTCTCCTAATTATGTTTTTTTTTTTATTTTATTTTTTTATCTGTTGAATCCATTCATCTTGTGGTTTAATGAGTCAACTTTTCTTTCCTAAACATCTGGTGACACAGTTGATGACATCTTTGATAAGAAGATTAAATGGGAAAATAAATCAGGCATCTTGAATTTGTCAAAGGGAACCCGACTCAGAACGTAGTGGTTCAGTGACATTCTCCCTTTAATAGCACCCACTTCCTTTTTAAAAGACCACATGTTGCCTCATTATGGGGTTGTGGGGAGCAGTAGGAAAATTGTCTCTATTCTTTCAATGTGAATCAGGCCTTCAAACAGGCCTCCTGTAGGCCACTGCAACATCAAAAAGCATGCACAGAGAATTTAAAAGAGTTCAAATAAGTAATAAGTAATAGTTAATTTAGATAAGTCAAATACATCTGGCTTCCTTTCAGGTTTCTGGTTTAGCTGTGTAAAGGTGGAGTTACAGCATAAATAGTAATGACAGTATAGTACAGTATATGTGGTGTGATCTGCAGACTTGCATGTTGTTGCCAGTTCAGTTCTGTTCAGTTCTGTTCAGTGTGGTGACCAGCTCTTTTATTTGTCTTTTATTATGAGGATGTACCAACCTAGTGGCATCGCAGAAGGGTTAGGTTGGGATAACTGGTTCCATTTTGGATTAGTTCACAGTCGACAAAATACCCAAATTCGTTAATCTGATGCCTGGTTTACAAATGCAAAATAATCTGTTATCAGACCTTTTATCTCTCCTCCGTATTTATTAGAACAGACACTTCTAATATGTATGAACTTAACTGTTACTTTCTCTGGTTAAATAGTAGGGATGCACGATATATCGGCGACCAAATAGGTATCGGCTGACATTAGTGTTTTTTCCCATATATTGATATCGGTCCTATGAACAGATTGAGCCGATGAAAAAAAACGATGATTGTCTAACATTAGTGCCTTCGTCTCTACATTTGATATTGCTGCTATTTCACGGATGTTTTTACTTAAATGGTCCTGGACTTGAACGTTAAATATATTAAAATATGTTTAAAAATGTTACAGAATAAAGAATACTATGTGGTCTAATTTAGTATGAGCTTCTTCTGAATAGTTTTCGCGTTCTGAAAGTGCTTACTTACGCTAATTTTTCGGTGTGAACAAAAGTTGAATAATAAGTTGGTAATATCAGTTGTTGGCGATGTCAGAAATCTTAATATCGGTATTGGCCAGAAATTTGATATGGACTTTGTTTATGTTAACTGAGTAAAACGCTCCCCCCTTAGATTTCTATGTATGAGAAATGTCACGGAGCTTGTGTGGTGAAAGAATGTATTTCAGTACAAATCATGGAAATATGCCAGTCAGGTGAAATTGCCAACTTAAATTAGTAACTTTTTTTTTCCACTGGGGAAATATGTCAGAGTTTGTGAGAATCAGAAATTTTGAAGGGAAGCCTCTGTGTCAAAATTATAGAAAGTAATCAACAGTATTCAAAGCTAGCAAGTTTCAGTGAGCAGCCAGGGATGATATCTGGAACTTTGGTGAGAAAAAAAAAGACACAAATTGTATTAATGGTGACAGAATCTAATCTCATTTCTTTCAAACAAAGTAAAGAAATGAAAACATACAGTAGGCTATCATTGCTAAAACCTCTGAAGTGGAATATTATTTAATGTGACCAGTGAATTTTCGTCATCCATTCTGCACTGACAACACTTGTCTCTCTCCTTCTGTCCACCCTCAGGTTGTTTGCCACTAAGTGCAGCGGCTGCCTGGAGAAAATAGCACCCACAGACTTTGTCATGCGAGCTCTAGAGAGCGTTTACCACGTCAGCTGCTTTTGCTGCTGCGTCTGTGAGCGCCAGCTGTGCAAAGGGGATGAATTTGTTTTAAAAGAAGGTCAACTGCTGTGCAAAAGTGACTTTGAGAAGGAGAGGGACCTGCTCAGTCCAGACAACTCAGAATCAGGTAAGACTGGAGCTTCTATAACACACTGTTACAGCCTACAACCACATATTAAAGCACATCTAATTGATTTCTTCATGTACTGTAATAATCTGTAAGTTTGAGATTGCTTATCATTATTAATATAATGGATTTTACCTTGCTTGCAATGCAATACAGAAAGAAAAACGATTCAGATGAAGTTCAACAACAAATAAAAGAATTTCATTTGTTGTGTTTGTGGTGACAGATAAGAGCGAGGATGAGGAATTGGACGTAAAGTCAGAGAAATTCCCTGCAGCAGGAAAAGGCTGCGAAGACAGCAAAGACTCTCGCAGGCCAAAACGGCCTCGTACCATCCTCACCACCCAGCAGAGGAGAGCCTTTAAAGCCTCATTTGAGGTCTCCTCCAAACCCTGCAGAAAGGTGAGAAGAAGCAGACAGTGAATCTACTGTATAAGGGTACGGTAAGACATCTTATCAAACTGTAGAATGACATTATAAAGTTTTTTGGTTGTAAAATCAGAAAATATAACTTTTGTTTCTGTTGGTCTTTTCTTTTTTGAAATGCAGTGCAGTTAAGTAGTGTTACCACTGAATACAGGTTCAAAAACAAAACAGTCAAAAAGAAAAATAATAAAGTGCAGTTTAAGTGAGCTGCTGAATCACAAATAAAAATGGCCAAGATATGAAGATATGTAGATAATCCAGATGTCTATATTTAAACTACATGTACTAATATTGCCTCTTTCTCAGCACTTGTCTTAATCCTTAACCTAATCTCATATTTACCTGTTCCTTTAGGCAAAGAGAAACATGAATATGTGAAAATAGGACAAATTTGTTCAGTCATTTTATTTAGGAATGTGGGTTGAATGTTATGCTTGATTCATTTCTGACTTCTCAGAGAGGCCCATTTAACTCAAATCTGGGTGTAAAAAGGTGAATTCAGTTTGAAATTCCTCATTCCTGTTTAAAATGTCGAAAGCTACAGTCCACATTAAAGCTCTTCATGATGCTGGATGGTCTCTGAGACAAATAGGGAAAGACATAAAGTGTTGTCACAGTGTGCTCAAGTATGCTTTGGAGTCAGTTGCAGAGAGCGGTACTTACAAAATTCACCAAGGAAGAGGCAGGAATGAAAGTTAGTTGAAGCAGATATCAGACACCTCAAGATTTTAAGTACGAGAGACAGAAAGAAGACCACCGCTGATCTTCAGGCAGAGATGAATGTTTCTAGATCAGAGTCTGAGAAAGTCTCCAGAATGACCATAAGACACGGCTGATGGAACAAGGCTTAAAGGGAAGAAGAGCTCCTAAGAAGCCATTACTGAGGCCTGGACACATCCAGAGACCCCTCAGAAGCAGCCAGCGAGCACAAACACTGGACTGTTGATGACTGGAAGATGGTACTCTGGACAAACGAGTCCAAGTTCGATCTCTTCGGTCAGCATTGTCGTATTTTTTACAGGGACTACAGCCCCTGTATGTGGGTCGCCAGCTCAACTAGTTGAGCTATAGCGGTGACCCCAGCTTTGTCGTGTTTATGTCCATAGAAAAGCTGGAGAACGTTTTGATGCCAGATGCATTGCACCCACAGTGGAACACGGTGAAGATTCCATTATGGTATGGGGTTCTATTTGTGGAAACGGTGTGGACAAATTAGTGAAAATCAACGGTATCATGAAGAAGAACGTCTACCACAACATCTTAGTGCATCATGGAATCCCTTCTGGACTGAATCTGATTGGTTGTAGGTTCATATACCTACAAGACAATGACTCCAAGCTTACTTCACAGCTGTGCAGACTGCAGAGACTATCTGACCAAGAAAAAGGAATCTGGAGTTCTGGAACTGATGGACTGGCCAGTCAAAGTCTGGATTTGAATCCTATGGAACAAATTTGGGATGTAGTACATTCAAAGATTCATCTCAAGGAAATCTGTGGGAACAGCTAGAAACTATTTGGAGCTCAATAACACAAGAGTATGTTGAAAAGTTTATAAAAACAATGGCAGCAAGAATACAAGCTGTTATCAAGGCCAAAGGAGGCCATCCAAGATATGACGTTTTTTGGTTATTTTGTGTGAAAAAGCACTACTTAGTTGTTTCAGTTTGTTATTTGCCAAAAAAAATAACAAAAACATTTTAGTTGTAGAAACAAGTTCTTGAAAGATTTCTGAAATATGTATGTTTTCTGTGTTTTCTCGTTTTTATGAAAGGTGGTCTAATAAATTTGCTAAGCACCGTACATCTTTGGCACTCGAAATCAATTCTGCAGCATTTGCTGTTTGTACTGTTTTCTCATCATTAAATGCTGTACCTGTATGAAAGATACAGGCACACAATGTTCATGTCAACACAGTACAGCATGCACTGATGGGACATTGTATAAGTAATTATTTTAATGATTTTAATAAAGTGTCAATAGCAGGGTTATTTATTACTAGTTATACAGTGCTATCGATGCTCTTATAAGAGTTTGACATCATACATTTGCCTTTGATAATGTTGCCTAGTAACATGGGCAACTTAGTCTCCCAAACAGGCAACGAAAGGCGAGAACAAGGATGCCAGAAAGGCCCCAAAGATGGCATCTGTTCATACAAACAGAGTCAAACTCAGCAGTGCACTTACTTTAGTCCCAAACAGTACACCTGCTAAGTTTAAAATATATTGAATGTAAAATGTAAAACACACAACCACGCACATGCACACGCACACACAAGCGCACACACATACACGCACGCACACACACACAGGTCTCTCTATTTCTTAGTGAGATTAAAGGTTCCTTGATTATCCTGAAACAACCAAGGACTTCTCTGAAATACAGAGAGCTTCTCCAGATGCCCAGGTCAGAACTGCAGAGCTCAGTTCTTTGGATTTACCCCATAATGTAGTACATTATCCATATGCCTTATATTTCACTCATTTCCAGCAAAAACCAAACCACCAAACCAGAGATAAACTCACAACAGACCACCATTATAACTTAACTATAACTACTAAAGGAAATGCTAGATGTTTATTTCATGCGCAATGTACATCTCTCTCAGATCAATAGCACTGTGTGTCTGATGACACAAAGTCTGTTATCCTGATATGAGAAAAAAACACAACAGCAAATCAAAGAGGATTTCAGCATGTACAAAGGGCTGACGAATGTACATGTGCTGTGGTTTGCAGGTGAGAGAGACTCTGGCTGCAGAGACTGGACTCAGTGTTCGTGTGGTCCAGGTGTGGTTCCAGAACCAGAGAGCAAAGGTCAGTTCAGCATGTCCAAGAAAAGCAAGCTGTCATAATTCACACATTATACATGGTAGTGCTGCGTTTACAGTGTGGGATGGATGGAAGCATTCTCATATTTATAGAGGGATAGGTTTGTTCCTCTGTTTGGTTTTTTGGTTTTTACTTCAGTTTTTGTGGTCCTTAAATTAAATGGAACTAAAATCTTTAGCTGAGGTTCAGGAGCAGGAACACATCTTAACCACTCCCCTTCCTGTCATACGTCTATACATACCACTCTGCCCTTCACGCTTCTCGTGCACAGAGCAACACACGCCATCGCTCAGCCACGCTGCCAGTCTGAAAGTTTTAGAAAACTCTGACATACTACAGACTGCTCTTCCATCAGCCCTTATTGAGGGAACATTCAACCCAGCTCCAGATCAGCCCAATCCACAACGAGGCCCGGAGACGAGGAGATCGGCATTGCTCCAGAAAAGTCACCGTTCACCGCATCGTTCATCACAGAGAGACGACTTCAATCAGAACTTCTCTGTCCGTTCTTCAGCTACATCAGACTCCTCATCCGATGGGGAAGCTCTTCTCAGGGAAGGCCAAAACGAAATTACTCCCTCCTCATCTTTTACTTGCTCCAGCGCTAATGTCCGAAGCAGATGAGCATCCACATCCGGAAAAGATCAGCGCACTCCCACAATCCTGACAGATCCTCTGGCGTTGTCCCTCCACACGAAATTTGCGACCAGACCGACGTGGGTCTTCAGAAAGCAGTAAGAAAGACTTTATCTGTCACTGCGCTGACACCAAAGCTAAAGCATTCCAACTTCTGAGAAACTCCCAGAGCTAAGATCACATGACCACAAGAAGCCTCCATCTGGCAGGCACTGAAGCTGCACCCCACAACATGACCCCATCACGCTACCCATACCTTTGCCAACTTAAAAAAAAATAAAAATGACACCGTCAATGCCTGATGCAGACAAGTCTGCAGAGAAGCACTGGGCTGCCAGCTTCTAGCAGAGTTCGACAACGACCCGACTCTAATTCTCAACATAGTCCTCCATCCTGGAGACACAGGCATCTATCATTCTTACATTCAGCTTGACTCTACTGCAGGAGCTCGCCTCCAACAATTCATCTAAGACACCTACTGGGGGCGTCGCTACAAGGACCTGCATCATTGCACCTTTTTAGCACATTCAGCCACCACATGTACTGTCCACAATTCACAGCAGATCTGCCCCCTTCAATCATCTCCTGTCTACAGCATCACGACAAGCTGCTATTCCCAAGGCCACAAGGCTTCTCACTCCCATGCTCCTGCCACAAGGTGTCAACCTAAAGGAAAACCAGTGCTTCAGTTACAAGGACAAACTATCTGCAACAATCTAAACCTTGCTGGCCAAGGTACACCTCAGTGCAGATACCTGCACACTTGTTTCTTCTGCAGCAGTGGTCAGTCTCGACTGGCCTGCCCTCACAACCGTCTTGTGCCACATCTGTCTTAAGTTTTATGCCTTGATTCTTGGCACCTTGATGCTAACGTCACTAACTACTTCAACTACAATGATCCACTTTTACACACCGGGATGCTAGATTCTCCATCACTTTCAGTGCAGATACCAGCAGGCTTGCTCCTTCTGCAGCAGCGCGGTCACTCTCGACCTGTTTACTCTCAAAACCTCACAAAACATGACCAAATCATTAACCCTACATATCATCTGCTACATACATCAAGTGCCTTCAGACAATTTCCACCCATGGGTCATCTCACCGTTATTAGCAAGTGCTAAAGTTTCAGTCTATAATAAAAGATTCAGATGCCACTGGCCCACTGCAGGTCAAAGAAGTAAAGAAATTGGACATCAACAATCTCCTGCTCTCATTCTTGCACTGGACACCAGTTTGATCAATCTTTATCCCCCGCTTAACAACTTCGGCTCATTCTGGCACTGAGATGCCAGTTTGACTCATTTCTATCCTCCACTTCAACAATATTGGCTCTCATTCTAGCACCAAGATGCCAGTTTCACTAGACTGCCTATACATCAACAACAGTCTGCTTCTTACACTGCTGGCACTGGGACATAAGTTTCACTTATCTCTATCCCTGGAAAGAGCACTTTGAGGAGCTCCTCAACTGGATTCACACCTCCTCTGCTGAGGAAGCAGAGCCTGAAAACTTAAGGAAGCTCCACTCATATCCATGGTAGAGGTAGTCAAGAAACTCCTCTTTGGTAAGGCACCAGGTGTGGTTGAGATTTTTCCTGAGCTGCTTCAAGCTCTGGTCATTGTTGGACTGTCTTGACTGACATGTCTCTTGAGTGTCGCATGGACATCAGGGATGGTAGACTGTGGAGTGGCAGGCCATGGTGGTGGTTCCTAGTTTCAAAAAGGGGGACTAGACAGTCTGTTCCAATTATCAGGGCAACACACTTCTCTGCCTCCCCAGGAAAGTTTACTCTAGGGTGCTGGAGGGAAGTCTCTGATTGTCGAACCTAAGAGTAGGGAGGAGCAATGTGGATTGCGCCCTGGTTTTGGAATAACATGGACCAGCTCTTTTCTCTTGCAGAGCTGCTGAAGGTGTCAACCAGACAGTCCAACCAGACAGTCCACATGTGTTTTGTGGATTTGGATAGGGCTTACAATGGTGTCTCTCAAGAGGCTCTCTGGGAAGTGCTAAGGAAGTTTGGGGTACTGGGCTCGTTGTTACGAACCATCCAGTCCTTGTTGAAGCCAGTTGATGGGGTTCGGACATCTGATTAGGAAGTCTCCTGGGTGAAGTCCTTTGAAGGTTTTCCAGGCACGTCTGCCTGTGAGACTCCAGGACAGGTTCAGAACTTGATGGAGAGATTATATATCTCCATTGGACTAGGAATGCCTTAGCATCTGCTATAGGAGGAACTGGAAAGCATTGCTGGGGAGAGGGACGTTAGGAATGACTGTTGCCTCTTCGCCCTGACCCCTGAGAAGTGGAAGAGAATGGAAAATAAATGGGAAACTAGCATCTTGTCGTTTTAATAGACACCCCCCAAAAATGCTAAACAATTTTTTAAAATCAGTTAAGCTTCAGCGGATCGAGAATTTATAAACAACTATTTGCTTGGCTTGGTGGTATCTGGAAGCAATAAATAAAAAATATTCAGTTCATGCTAGCCTCATGTAGACCTGAATAACTCTAAGTCTCTGGTTAATGTGTGATTGTTAGCAGCCCTGCTAACATCCACATTACCCTTAAAAGAGCCAACTCTGATTCTGTTCCCTCTGGATCTTTCCATTTTCACAGCCGATTCCTGTCTGATCAGAAAACTAATGTTCAGATGACATGCTGGCAAAGTTAGCTAACATCAATCTATAAAGTAGTTCAGCATTTGGCAACAGCTCTATTCTTTGGTATAGCTCATTTAAAATTTGCTGGCCAGGCAGGTTCACCTAAGAATTGCTAGCCTCTCTTTTCTTATGACCTGTGTTCAGTCCATGATCACAGTTAGGCTAAACGACAGATTTCTGTGTGAAGTGACAATGAAACTGTCAGTGATAGGTAAACATGTTTTTATATATGCTGTACAATAACATATATGTATATATTTATTTTATTTTATTTTTATTTTTTTAAAGACAATAAGTGAGATAGCAAAACCATAAACTTTCTCCTTTTAATTAAATATTGGGGATGCATTTGCTCCGATTGCTCTAATGCTCATTGCAAACACACTGTGTACACTGTGTCAGCAGCACAACATACCGGCAGGAATAACATTACAGTATGTCACCAGAAGGCTCCTTTAGTTTCATCCTCATATTCTGCTATTAAATATATTCAACATGCTACAGCTTCTTAATAATATAGGAAACACTCCATTTTGATGATTTTAATACTTGTTTCGAGATATTTTAGATTTTTTTTTTTTATTGCCAGCACATCCCATTGGCAGAACCAGACCAACAATGGATAAGTCCTGCGTGTGTATCAGAGCCAGATATATCTTATTACTCTGTGCCACAGAGCTCCATTGTTGTCCAAGAACTAAGTGACATGCTCCTTCATTACCATGAACACACACAGTTCACACAGTGTAGTTTATTTTGACTCAGTCCCACACACACTATCCTGCTGCAACAAATACCAAAAGAACAGAGCACCAAATGTGTGTGCTCTGTTCTGTTTGATTAATGGTTATCAAAAACTAGTTTTAAGCTGTTTTAGGAAATTACTGATCCTTTGGTGTTCCTGCTGATTTCATTGTTTCACCAATGTTTAAACCTCAGTTGGTCTTTTACAAGAGAAATGTCACATACAGCATTATACAGTATACAACAGAAGTGAGTACATTTCTGTGCTATATCACTGTTATGTTACAAATTATGTCATTTCCAAACAGTTGCATTATACCAGTAATACAAGTATAATGCAATAAAGTATTTCCTCTTGCAAACAATTAAAAAATGCTTTTAAAAAAGTAAAATAAAATAGAAACTCAGTGCAGTAACTGTTGTATATACTGTATAAACTGTAACTACATATTTCTTGTGATGGTCAACTTTTAGATTTTCTTGTTTAAGTTATTTTTTTAAAGATATATAATTCCCATTTTATGTTTTTTTGTTATTTAAGAATTTACATGGATTTATTTTTTTCATTCACTAATTATCTGTATTGACCAAGGGTGCATCTTTGACTTTCTTCTATTTCTCTGGCTCCTGATCCTGAACATTTTCAAAGCAGTCCAAGTACTGTGCACAGTTTTTAGTTGTGGTCTTAGGTATGGTTTGGCCACATGAAGGAATTCCATATCACACTACAGACGCTTGTTTGTAAATTAAGGTTTCAAATATATCATTTAGAGGTTGAAAAGTGAGCTCTTCCACATTTGTTTATTGTCTCCTCAATAAGGGTCTTTCAGACACACAGCAAGCTGTTTACTGTGTTTATTTATTTACAGATGAAGAAGTTAGCCCGCAGACAACAGCAACAGCAGGAGCAACACAACAGCCAAAGGCTAGGCCAAGGTGAGGATTTATCATGTGTGTATGTATATGTACTGTACTGGTTAGCTGCTTCCTCTCATGTGGCACAAAGCATTAACAATGTCCTTCTGATAACTGTAATCAGAATTATAATTGTAATGACAGTGATTACTGAGAGCTGGCTAATTTGTGAATTATTGGGATAAACAGCTTGAAATATTACATTTATTATGGGAACAATAAACACAGTAGAGTCGCTCAGCAAACACTCCCAGTTTTGTACACGGCAGCATGAGTCCCATATTCTGAAGCCGACTGACGTCTCTGTTGGTAAATCAGAGTTTTTTTCCGATGGCAGAGCTATAAAGTGGGAGCCGTGATTCTCTCTATGCAGCAGGTCCTCGTGTCTACCAGGCTTATTTCCACTGTGGTCTCGCAGCGGATATGAGCAGACAGTTTAGATAAGTGTCTCAGTGCTTTGGCAAGCACTGCCTCTATCTGTTCAGGGACTTCCAGCATGTCAATATTGGCATAGCAGGAGGGTTTATTATAGTGGAAGCTGCTGCTGTTAACCAAATGAGCTAAGCAAACCAGCAAGTGGGGGTTGTTTGAAGTTGATGTTAGAATGAAATGAAGCCTCCTGGATGACTGGTGAGATATCTGCAAGATAAAACAGTCATTCAGTTAAGACAATGCATTTACAGCATCTGAGAAACCATTTGTTGTACAGTGTTTATAGTCTGTAGAGAAAAGCATGGACACAGCCTCTGTGTTCACATCTATGGAGACGTTTGGGCTCAAGAGCAAGACACTCCTTATTCTTTTCAGTAATTCCATATTTATACCTATGCATGCACTCATGTGAACAGGTCAATAAGCAAACCAATGCAGTACACTTTTATTTACACATATACACTTTTTACATGTCATCACATGTGTGGCTTGAAAGGATCTTTAGTCTGATATTGAATGAATCAATGCAATTGAGAAGCAGTACAGAGGGATTATGATCTGCTCAAAAGAACCTTGGCACGTGTAATAAACACTGTAGCCAGGTGTTAAACCAGGTGTCAAAGCAAACTTCTGTCCAATGTAATCTTCACTTGTCTAAATCTACCACATCAGCAAGCAACCTTCAGAAATCTTCCCCAAGTAAAGTGGGCAGCCTAAATTACTTTAAATGTGAATAATTAGTTTTTTGTTTTTTTCAGACACTGCAGTTCAATAGAAAGTGCAATGTGCTGTTTAGTGTTTATCTAATTCTGAACTACTGAAAGATGTGTGGGCAAGACAGCGATGTGAGTCAGCCTGCAAAGGCAAGTTTATTCAAATGAGTCACTGATGTATTTGTTGTATGGGCATAATAATAAAGCTGTTGACTCTGATTTGCGGCTGATTTGTCAAAGCATTATTAAAACAAAAATATCTGACCCTACACTGATACCGCAACTGAAACTAAGTGACTAATCATCTAACTGAGATTGCAAACCCACTAACCCCGAAATGTCAAAGTAATGGAGTATTACTGAAATTTGGAACTGTAAGATAAGTATTGGAACTCCAAGTCACACAATTTGTGACTAAAAAGAAAACAACACAAGACTGTAACATGTTAATGAGTACATTGGTGGTCATGAAGGTAGAATGAAAATGTTCACACAGAGTCAGCGAAGGTGGGAAAATCTGGAATGTCCTCACATATAGAGAAGGACGATGTTTTTTTGAGTCATACAGCTCAGAGCCGTAACCCTGTTTTCATTTGTTGCCACTGATTTTTACAGAAGTGTTATCAGGATGTATGGAGGACCTGCTCAGCTCCTACTCAGGGCCTCTACGTCCAAGCCAGCAGCAGCAGCAGCAGCAGCTGGTGACCATGGAGCACAGTGGCTACAACACTGACCCCTTCCAACAGGGCCTCACTCCACCACAGATGCCTGGTGACCACATGAACCCCTACGGTTAGCATTACACTCAATAGCCCCTTTCAGACATGCACTTGTTTCTGTTAATCCAGCAGCATCTGAATGTGTTGGCTTCATGTCTGAATGTACACCATGGTCATGTTTCCTTAAAAGTTACATCAACAATCTAACTATCACTTCACCCTGATGCAAGTCTAAAGTGCACACACTGGCTTTTACTGATGGAAGTGGTGGAAGCAACAGACTTATAGATGGGTGAAGTGATTTAAGAAAGATTTCTACATTTCTGCTCTAATATTGGTTACTACAACTAGACAATTTCAATTCTACTACAAACTGAAGTGTTCATAACACAGTCTGTAACAGGTAATATTAATGAGACCCACCAGTAATAAATACATTTCTGCAAATATTATATTATATCTCTTCACGGGACAACACTGACGAAATGACACTTTGCTACAATGTAAAGTAGTCAGTGTACAGCTTGTATATCAGTGTAAATTTACTGTCCTCTCAAAATATCTCAGTACACAGCCATTAATGTCTAAACTGCTGGCAACAATGGCAAATGAAAATGTCCAAATTGGGCCCAAAATGTCAATACTTTGTGTGTCCACCATTATTTTCCTCACTGCCTTAACCCTCTTGGGCATGGAGTTCACCAGAGCTTCAGAGGTTGCCACTGGAATTCTCTTCCACTCCTCCATGACGACATCACGGAGCTGGTGGATGTTGTGGATGCTTGTGCTCCTCCACCTCCTGTTTGAGGATGCCCCACAGATGCTCAATAGGGTTGAGGTCTGGAGACATGCTTGGCCAGTCCATCACGTTCATCCTTAACTTCTTTATCAAGGCAGTGGTTGTCTTGGAGGTGTGTTTGGGGTCGCTGTCATGTTGGAATACTGCCCTGCGGCCCAGTTTCCAAAGGGAGGGGATCATGCTCTGCTTCAGGATGTCACAGTACATGTTAGCATTCATGGTTCCCTCAATGAACTGTAGCTCCCCAGTGCCGGCAGCACTCGTACAGCCCCAGACCATGACACTCCCACCACCATGTTTGACTGTAGGCAAGACACACTTGTCCTCCTCACCTGGTTTCCACCATACATGCTTGACACCATCTGAATCAAATAAGTTTATCTTGGTCTCTTCAGACCACAAGACATTGTTCCAGTAATCCATGTCCTCAGTCTGCTTGTCTTCAGCAAACTGTTTGCAGGCTTTCTTGTGCATCATCTTTAGACCATGCTTCCTTCTGAGATGACAGCCATGCAGACTGATTTGATGCAGTGTGCGGAGGCGTATGGTCTGAGCACTGACAGGCTGACCCCCCACCCCTTCAACCTCTGCAGCAATGCTGGCAGCACTCACACTTCTATTTTCCAAAGACAACCTCTGGATATGATGCTGAACTCAACTTCTTTGGTCGACCATGGCGAGGCCTGTTCTGAGTGGAACCTGTCCTGTTAAACCTCTGTATGGTCTTGGCCACCGTGCTGCTGCTCAGTTTCAGGATGTTGGCAATCTTCTTATAGACTAGGCCATCTTTATGAAGAGCAACAATTCTGTTTTTCACATCCTCAGAGAGTTCTGTGCCATGTTAAACTTCCAGTGAGCAGGATGAGAGAGTGTGAGAGCGATAACACCAAATTTAACACACCTGCTCCCAATTCACACTTGAGACCTTGTAACACGAACGAGTCACATGACACTGGGGAGGGAAAATGGCTGATTGGGCCCAATGTGGACATTTTCGCTTAGGGGTGTACTCACTTTTGTTGCCAGCGGTTTAGACATTAATGGTTGTGTATTGAATTATTTTGAGCAGGCAGTAAATTTACACTGTTATACAAGCTGTACACTGACTACTTCATATTGTAGCAAAGTGTCATTTCTTCAATTTCTTATGAATTACTCACTTTTGTGACATACTGTATGTGCCACAGTAAAAAGCCTGCATTACTGGGGTTGGGGAGTGTTAAACAAGCGAGAATTTGTCAGGCTTCAATAATCTAATAAACAATACTATCAGCTGCATTATGGGAAATGTAGGACTAATACAGGGGACCACGTTGAAGCTATCTCAGCCTCAATTTCTCAGATTCTCAGATTTTGATCTCTTTTTTTTCCATTTGTCCTCAACATTATGGAAGTGCAGTAAATCAGTTTTCAAACTTAATCTACTTCACACTTAGGCATGGCGGTTCAGACATTTAAACAACAATAATGTATATAATATTATGGAAGCATATGGCATTCACTTGAAAAAATAAAAAAGCTCTGTTTTTCTAAATTAGCGAGATAATTTTCTTTAAAAAACAAACAACAAAAAAAAACAACACTGAAACTCCGAGGGGAAGGGTGCTACATGCCCACCTTGATACTTTG
>NW_007578306.1:207038-225976 GCF_000690725.1 Stegastes partitus
AACAAAACTCAACATTCAACTTACTGGATGTTTCACTTTAGAGATGTGTGCACTCCAGTAAGTGCAGTAGGTCTACGTATAACTAGCAAGTAACTGTGGTAAATAAAATTGACAACATTGGGATCATTTTCAAGTTCAGCTGTGCTTTTCTTCCTACAAGAGAGCTCATGTCCAGGCATCATCTCTGGGCTTGCCTCTGTTCCACCTGCTTCTGTAACTCAATGCAATCTCTTACTTTTTTTTCTTTTATATGTGTCTCTGAAGAATTGGAACATTTCCTCAAACCTTATAAATCCTATATTTATTTCTTTATTTATTGGATAAATGAGCACCTACTGTAGTGCTTTGACTTTAGTTTACATGTCAGATGATATCAGTTTGTTGGCCTGCAATAAACTGCAGCTACCATGAAAATGTCAGTTTTCATAGTTAGTTTTATTTAGCCAAATGCCTGACCAGTAGAGTAAGTGACGCAACTGCTTCCCCATTGTTCAGTCAGGAAGAGCAATGTTACTACTCTGCTATCCCACCTTTGTCCTTTTAAAAATAAACGTATTGATGGACCCCCTTTGAGTTCACTCATTGGGTGTCAATCACAGTTTGTCAGTCCACATGGGAGTGGGACTGTTTACAAAAGTAAGAAACGTGCCATTTTGCTTAACTGCCAACTTTAAATTAGCTATAGTAGAATTGTACTATCAATTCACAATTCGTAAGTCAGCCTTGGTTAACATTGCCAGCCCACCTACCTAATGTGAGCTCACTGATCACACAGGATTGGGTTATGTCACACAGTAAAAGCTATTCAGTACGGTTAACACCATCGTGCAAAAAGTGGACGCTGACAGGCCACAGACAGAGTCATGTGACTCTTCTTCTGCACAAAATCAGTCATAAACGATCATGTGCAGCTGCTTCAGTCAACATGTGGTTTTAATGGAGAACAATGAGGAATATTAAAATTTAGGACAATAAAAAGCACTGCTACTGCAAATGGTGCAAGACGGGAATGCTGATAGAAAACTGTTAAACGTACGTAAAATATTTATTTTACTGATCAATGTAGCCGCTTATTTCCAACTGACAGCTGCACATTAAAGCTGTTAAACTTTAAACTTCATATATTTAAACATGATATTGTATTGAAGTGCGTTTGGGTCTGACGCTGTCCCATAATGGAGGATATCATTTTAATTTCTGGCCAAATCAAAGTGAATTTATTTATTTCAAATAACTTTATCCCCTACCTAGGGGCAATTCAAAAGCTCACTTAGTGTTTGGTTTTGGTGATTGATGATTTAGAAAATGCTCTTTCCAGCCAATTTAAACCATAAACTCTGAACATAATCTGCTCCAGACCAGATTAGCTCCACAGCATCAGTTACCATGGAGATCTAAGCAGGTTAAAAGAGAGCCACCTTTGTGACACCGACAACTGTGACTTTAGGCTCAACATACCTCGATAACCCACTAATCTGACTTTGTAATACAGCCCTCAGGAACCAACGTTGATCTCTTATTTACACTCTATGTCTGACCACAGCACAACATCCCTCCCTCTCCTCTTGCAGCATGTACAGACAGCGAGTAGTGAAACTGAGCTTTTTTGTTTGTGTGTAAGATTGCCACCGATAATGTATCTTTACAGATTTGGTCAATCATTTCAAAACATAACCAAGGACACATGTAGATAAACATCACATATGTGTTTGTTTGTTTGTTTGTTTGTTTTAATAATGAATGAGTTATCAAATGGAGTGACACCCACATACTTCTCATCATTTCACTTCCCTATGTCTTCTCTACTTTAATCAGGTTCTGACTCCATCTTCCATGACATTGACAGTGACACCTCTCTGACAAGTCTAAGTGACTGCTTTATGGCCGCCACAGATGTAGGGTCCTTGCAGGCACGGGTGGGGAACCCTATCGACCGCCTTTACTCCATGCAAAGCTCCTACTTTGCCTCCTGAGACCCTGCCATCACTGTCGGCCCCACCTCACCCAGCATACCTCCTCCCAGGCCATGGACAGTGAGGACACAGTAGTGCACACACAAGACACACAGGCACCCAGGTTGTCCTGCAAGACGTGACTCAGCAAGCAGGGAAATATTACTGCTGGACCAAATCGACCAAATACACCCGACTGACCTCCGTCAGCCAAAGGAAAGGGAAACAGAATCTTGGCTCCTCCACAATCCAACTGATGTCTGCATGGGGTTTTTGATGCAGTAGATTTTTTCTTTTTTTTTGCTATGTTCATTTTGTTGGAAAGATAGCTGCCAATATCTGTATCGATACAGCAAAAGGGTTAATCAGTAAAATGAAGAGTGGGACCAGTTTAAATAAGAGATTTGTTAGAACTTCTGTTTAAATCAAAGTGTCACCAAAAGATTAGGCTACATGTTTCTCTTTTGACATCAGTCCATCTACATACATAACGTTGTAAGTTGGTTGTAATGGGAACATTCAGCATGATTGTTTTGGTAATGTGATGTTAGCAACCTACAAAGCTTCTCTGGTGTAAAATTTAAATGGACTATGGGCTAGCTGATAGATCCCTGTTCCTGAATGTATATAATGTAATATCTGTAATTATTGCTCTTGAGAAAAACCCAGTTGTGCATGTTAGAATTAACAGTAAGTTATTTATTTCTCACAAGCATGCATAAACAGTAAATCTAAAGTTTTCTATTTAAAAAGACAATATGATCCCAGTGCAAAGTACAAGAAATAAACTTCCTACTTCACTGATTATTTGATTTTGCTATTTATCAAAGTATTGTGTCGTTTTAATGTCTTTGCAAATTAGTATAGCTTCACTATTTAGTTTTTCATGGAGATCTGGACATTATTAAGGATGCATTGTAAAGTTACAACCTTATCAAAAGTGTTGGTACTTCAAATAAACAGTACATTCTCTTGAAATTTTGTCTTCTTTTGTTGAATGACCTGAATAAAAGTAGTAACATATAAGAAGTTTAAATCAAAAATACAGCATTTTCCAACATGTCACGCCCTCCTCGGCTTAGTGACAGCCTGTTCCTTTCTGTGGGCCAGTGCAGTCAAAGCTCATTGGATAATCACCTGATCACGGACACCTGCGGCAGCGAGTGGCTCACCTGCAACTCATCACCTGCCTGTCAATATAAGCAGAGCCCAGACCACCACTCAACACCAGACTGTGTACGTCAGGGTTGCGGGGGGGCTGCAGTCTATCCCAGCCGACTTAGGGTGAAGGCAGGGGACACCCTGGACAGGTCACCAGTCTGTCACAGAGCTACACTTGGAGACAGACAACCAAGCACACTCACATTCACTACTGCCAATATGGAATCAATTAACCTCCACATGTTTTTGGACTGTGTGGGAGGAAGCCGGAGAACATGCAAACTCCACGCAGAAAGATCCCAGGTGTCCTCACCGGAATGCAAACCAGCGATCTTCTTGCTGTGAGGCAACGGTGCTAACCACTGAGTCATCTTGCAGCCCGAAATTCATTATATTTACATTAATAGAGCAATTAAAAGACTTACAGAAAACCCTCTTGCAGCCATACCTTAAACCCAACAGGTTTCCATTTTGAATTTACTGTCCCATCCATTCTGGTGCAGTTTTTGCCATTTACAGTTTGTTTTTGTTTTTTTTAACAAACTTTGGATAATTAATCTGAGCCACTGTGAATTTGATTGGTGTCATCCAAAGACATTTGTGATGCAAAGCTATCAGAATTGTAACTATTCACTTAACACTGTTTATCTGGTAGCATGGCAAATGTCAGTGTTTCATCATGAAACTATTGTTGTAACTCAAATATGTATTGTCCCCTTCTGTCCCAAACTTCACATGTTTAAAAAGAGCCCTGGACTGAACACATCTGCATGTCCACATTGAGTTATTATTATACATTATTATAACAGTTCTGCTGCCATTGATGTGTGAGTGTGTGAATGGGTGAATGAGAAAGAAATTGTAAAACACTTTGCAGAACCTCGCTAAGGTTAAAAGGTGCAATTGAAGTGTGGACCATTTATCATTAATTAACAATGGATACCAGGAATAAGCTGTTGGAGATGCAGGTGGATGCTTCACTAGTGACCTCGATCACGAGTTCCATCACAGGCTGTGAGGCTGCATAACAATGTGTCAGACACAATAGTGAGCAGCACAGATGTCCTGTCTTCCATCCTGTTCACCCTCTACATCTCAGACTTCAGATACTTCTCACAGTCCTACCATCTGCAGGAGTTTTCAGACAATTCTGCCATAGTGAGCTGTATCAGCAGGGAACAGGAGGCTGAGTACAGGAGTGTGATGGACAGCTTTGTGGAGTGGTGTGAAATCAACCACCGATGACTCAGCATCATGAAGACTAAAGAGCTGATTGTGGATTTCAGGAGCCAGAGAACCACTCCAAACCCAACCATCATCAAGGGAACAGAGGTGGACATTGTTGAGAATTACAGGTACCTCCATGTCCACATAGACCATGAGCTGAACTGGACTAAAAACACAGAGGATCTATATGAGAAAGTCAAAGCCATTAGTTTTTTTTTCTGAAACTGAGATCTTTCAGTTTCTGCAGAACCATGCTGCAGATGTTTTATCACTCGGTGGTAGCGAGTGTCATCTTCTTTGTTGTAGTGTGCTCGGGCAGCAGGGTGAAGGCAGTTGACGCTAGAAGACTCAACAAGCTCATCGAGAAAGCTGGTTCTGTCCTGGGAGTGGAACTGGAGTGTTTGGTGGTGGTGTCAGAGAGGGGGATGCTGAGGAAACTACTCAGTATTATGGACGCCTCTCACCACAATGTTGTCACATCAGAGCAGCGTCAGACTGTCAAGCCTACCTCTGACATGACTAGGGCTGAGAATATAGAACTGTTGGAATGCTACTACACCAGCAATCTCAGTGATAGTTGATCTATGCAGAGAATGTAAGACCTATGGATACTTTGACACCCAACATCTAAGCTAACTAAGAAAAGATTTGGAAAATGAAGGCCACATAAGTACCAATTGTGCACTCAGGGCTGTAACCTCCAAAATGGGAAAGTGACTTCAGCAGATCCATGAAACAACATCTGAGATCTCCATCCTCAGAATAGCTGAGATACTGCACAGAACCGTTAGAACCGTCAGAAGGCTCCCAGGAAGAGGCATGAAGGAGACATAAGACTGTGAAAGAGTAGGGGCCTTTTATATATGTACATAAGACACATCCTCCCACTCAGATGTGTGTATACATATGTACGTGAACATGGGCCAATCTAATTTTAGACCCACTCTTGTCTCGTTTAGGAGAAGCTTGTTGTTTAATGCAGATGCTTTATGGGTTCAAAAGAAGGGTAAGTGCTATTTTAAATAAGACCTACAGTGACTTTAAGCTCAATCTAAAACTATTTAACCGAGTTCTGAAGCAAGGTCTATTCATCAGCCTTAGCTTTGCCAGCAGTGACTTAGATTTTTAGCACTTATGCATGACCGATGCACATGCTGTATCAGGGTCACTACAGTACATGTAGTTCATGACTTGGTTTCATGACTGACTGACAGCAACAATATTTATCCACTACGCAACAAATGTCCCGTCCTCCTCTTTGCATAACCTGCAGGTGAACGAGAGTGGAATAATTTCATTTGTTCCGCTCTGTCAAGCTGCTGGGTAAAAGACAAACAGCCACCTCTTTGCCAAACAATCGATCATAAAAAAGTGATGCATATACACAGCAGCACACAAAGACGGCTCGTGGTTTGAGTGCAGTCAGGTAGAAGACGCAGAGTGAGACAGATGTCAGTTGCTTTCTGCTTGGTAAAACCCGCCGCTCATCAATGTTTGGCCTCAGTATTACCGGCAAACATTTCCCAGGTGATTCAGAGGCCAACATTCTCACTGCACTGTTCACTTAGCATACTGTTATTACAAGTAAATAACAAAATGAATCAATAATAAAAATAATGAGTAACATATGTTAAAAATATTTCTCAAAGCTTTGCAAAATCCCCACAAAAGGGCTTTATTGAATATAAATTGCTTTACAAACAGCAATGAATTTAAAAACAACATTGACAACAAGAAACTCTGAACTATACGATGCCTTTCTGGTAAGGTGGGAAACCTTTCTCTTTACAGCTGGGGTCAGATATTTGAGAGGACTGACTACCATGGGATAATGCTGTTGCTATATGTCGATGCCTCAATATTTTCTAAACCCAAAGGTTAAGGCTTTGTATCTAAGGCACTTTGCAGATATGGGATGTGTAATATTGCTGCTTCATCAGTCTGTTTAAATGACGATATTCTGTCATTAAAACATTGGTCCCTTTTGTGTTAACGCTCCTCACAGATTTATTCAGACATACCCACCACAGTGATGAGGACAGCCACGATACATAATATATATTTTTCATATGCGTCAGATTGGACAGTACGTCCACTGATGAATAATGCATATAGCTCATGTGTCTGAGATGAAGAAAAGCACACAGTGGCTTGCTGTTAGATTCTGAATGATCTTGTCAGGAGAATTTATAATCATCCATCCGATATCTATACACCGCTTAATCCTCATTAGGGGAGACTGGAGTCTATCCCAGCTGACTCAGGGCGAAGGCAGGAGACACCCTGGACAGGTCACCAGTCTATCACAGGGCCACACTTAAAGACAGACAACCAGCACACTCAGATTCACACCTACGGACAATTTAGAATCACCAGTTAACCTCAACATGTTTTTTGAACCTGGTGGGAAGAAGCTGGAGAACCCAGAGAGAACCCACGCTGCACAGGGAGAACATGCAAACTCCACACAGAAAGATCTCAGGTGTCCTCACCGGGACGCGAACCGGCAACCTTCATGCTGCGAGGCAACAATGACCCCAGAATTCATAATAAGTGAAATATTATTTGGTCTGAACATGAAAGATTGCTTCCACAACTTGTAAAGCAAAGTGAGCAGGTCGGTCATTTCGACATGAAGCAGCCGACAGATTAAGAGGAAGGACTGCATGTCTGAAAGAGACACCTTGTACAAGACGTTAGAAGAATCTATTTGTTTGGTGATGGGCATGATCTAAGTCTGGTTTGGAACGCTGGTTGAAAGAACTGGCAGGAGTCAACTGACCAGAAAAGAGGGTGGGAAAATTTTAACCATGAATGATTAATTTTAATTTTATTCACAGACTTCATGTGGAAGTGACAGTTGACACATTTATGAACATGATACATTTCGTGCCCAGACATATCGTGGGTTATTTAAAAGGACACTTTTGATTGACAGATACACTTTTCCATGTGTAGAATTCAAGCTGTCAGAATAGAATTTTATGTAAGCTGAATGTGTCGCTACAGCACTTTTTTTTTTTTTTTTTTTACCAAACCGTTGCAAATGCTGTTGCAGTGAGGAGCAGGTGAGCTTTGATTGTTAAATAGGAATTTTGTCTCTTCATACATCTGTAGATTTGATCTCACTTACAGGAATGCTAATCCTCACACATGCCACATTCTTGGAGCGCTCATGTAAATATGAGATAAATAGTGAGTGTCTGTCGCTGGCGTCCCAAAGGGTTCTGGTCTGGGCTCATTGCTCTGAGTTGCGAGACTGTTTCTGAGAACATCACAGGTGTGAAACCGGCAGTGAATCTCGTTGAGCTGCTACGGAGTCACGATACAGCTTCGTACCCTGAGGACAACTGTGCTGTCTGAAGGAACCCCACTGCTGGTTGAGCCTGAGTCCATGAAATGTTTCATGGTTTTCACCTGCTCTCCTTTGAACTCAGGGCTGCCAGATGCCTGCAGCTTGCCTATTCCTGCTCCTGTCAGTACAACATCCTTGTTCTCACTGTCTCTCTGTCCAATCTAATTCACCCAGCTCAAACTTATTCTCATTTCTCACAAAGCCTCCATAACCAGATTCCCTTCTATCTTGCCACAGCCTCCTCTCATCTAACATCAATCCCTCGTGTCAAACTCAGCACTTAGATCTTCTCTGCAGCGACGCACAAATATCAAAGTGAAGCAACAGAAAGCAAAACACATTTTTGAGTGAAGCGGGACTGATGATACAATGGCAATAATTATTGCTGTTTACAAATCCTGCTCAATAGAACTCTACAACTCTACAACAGAATTATTTGAATCCAAATTTCTGATTCTGGGACAGTAGCTAGACTCATATACATGTAACAGTAACATAAGGATGCTTTAAAAATAATGCCATGAATAGTTATAGCACAGTTGGCACATTTTGGCAGCAGGTAGATTGTTCAGTACATTGGAGAACTTGCTACAGTTCCACTGTGGATTCAGCCTGTTTCGGCTTCCCTTCATGTAATGCTACACTCAATCCATGATCCTGAGGTCAGGGCTCTATGGAGGTCAGACCATCTGTTGCAGGACTCCTTGTTTTAGTGGATGAAGATTGTTATTTGTGAGTGTAATGTATGTTTGGACTCATTGTCCTGCCTCAGAATGAATCTGGGACTTATCACACACCTGATCAGAAACATGTAACCATTCGTGTCTCAAAAAACTAATGTTCTGATTGCATTGGTTTTTATTGTTGTTTATTACTTTTTTAGGTTTGTAGTGATTCCTTGTGCCCAGATAATCATGTAAAAAAGAGGCAATCAGCTTCCATCCTGCCTCTGCCACCTTGTGGTAAGAAGATGTACTTCTGAAAAAAAAACATTTTATACAGAGATTTAGAGGAAAAAAGGAGCCAACAGTGTAAAAAAACAACAACAAAAACTGCAAAAACTACTTCACCGTAGTAAGCAAGCTAGCATGTTCCTATATGAAGAAACTGAAATGATAACACCTCACACAAAGTCTGTTGAGTTATCAGACATAAAAAGCTGCAGATGAAGCTGTTGGCAGTTCCACTTACAGGCCGTATCTGAGCCTTCATGTTGTTCAAGCTTGACAGTTCAAACTGTAAAATTTTGACAAAAATTTGAACTTACTGATGAGGGCCCACAGATTCTGCTGAAAGCTCCTAAAAAACGCAGGTAAGCAGATCTGTTTTTAAGGTCATTTGAATGCTAAAGGATGTTGTTTTGGTACAATTGCTAAAACTAGAGATGGCTGTTGTTTTTCATGGGAGAACAATTGCTCATATTCAGTGTAGGCCTCTACTCTGGAGTCAGGGACTCAACAATCTGCAGAGAACCTCTCTTTCTTTAATCTTTACTGACTTAAATTGCGGTTGAATTGTGTGTAAGGACGTTGTTTCAGAAAGTATAAACTTCCAAAGCAAATACTGCTGCGCTTTATGAACCTAAAACTGGAGTATATACTTGTGACCAGTCAGTAGGCCTCATTCTCAACTCTGTCATTGTGGCTCCTGTGGCCCTGTTGTGGCCTGTAATATGAGTTGTTTCCCCGTACCACAACTCTGATTTGTTTATTGTTTTATAAAGAGCCCTTTCTCTACCTCTGCTCAGATCACTGGAATCATTTTAGGCCTGAACTTGCAGTGAAACCTAAGCTCAGGCCGCCAGACATTCATAAATAACAGCAGGCTCCTGATGACATTAGCAGCACACAGGAAAAAGAGCTTTGACGTAAACAGTAAAGATGGCTGACACCTGTCTGCAGAAACATTAGCGGCTCTGCAGATACTGGAATGTGTATGAAAGGCTGGTCCTTTTGTGACCTGCTGCTTCAGGTGAGCCTGAAAGATGTTTGTCACCAGCTGGCACTGACACACAGACTGTTGATTTGCACCATGTGAGCTGAAACAAGGTTTGCCATGTATTCCTTGGCAGCCAGGTACACATTTGTAGCACAAATGATGAATTATAAGAACACTCATCATAATACATGGGTGTAGTTGAAAAAGATCAGATCCTTAAGGTACTGATTTAGTCAAAGGAGTACTCTAATAACTGTAATAAATAATTGGAGTTTTTATTGAACATCGAAGCAGCTCATTTTATCCTGAATTGTTACTGAATTTTAATGTAAATGTGCAGAATGTGGGTGCTGGTCACTAAGTGCCACTGCTAAATACACTGGCATCAACCTGGGGTCTTGTTTCACAGTAGTGACACCCATGTCAGTTAGGAGAAAGATTTACGAGTCGATCTGCATTCTAACCACCACTGAGGGTCATTAGCTCTAGGTAGTGACCGAAAACAATTAGATCAGGGATACGAGAACACAGATACAAGTCCTGCATAGATGGCTGTAGTTCAGGTGGTGGAGTGGGTTGTCTATTAATGGAAAGGTTGGTGGTTCAAGGAAGCTTCTGCTTCATGTTGAAAGGAGACAGCTGGAGTGGTTCAGGCATCTTATTGGGATGCCTCCTGGGCGACTTTCTTTGAAGGTTTTCCAGGTTCACTGGGAGGAGACTCTGGGGTAGACACAAAACTCCATAGAAGGATTGTATATCTCATCTGGCCTTGGTGCACCTTGGTATCTCACAAGAGGAACAAGAAAATGTTGCTGAGGAGAGGGACATCTGGACGAACATTTTTGGACTGTGGGAGGAAGCCAGAGAACCCGGAGAGAACATTTGAACTCCACTCAGAAAGATCCCAGGCGTCCTAACTGGGATGGGAACCAGGGATCTCCTAGCTGCGATGGTACTAACAACTGAGCCACCTTGCAGCCCCTGCCTGAAGTCTTCAGCAATTATTCCACTGTCAGTGGAGTCAGTCACCAGTGGGCTGAACAAATACTGTTCAATAGCTCTCACACCGGTCATCACAAAATGCTTTGAGAGGTTGGTCCTACAGCACATCAAAGCCAGCTTCCCACCTCCCTTCGACCCACACCAGTGTGCCCACAGAGCCTACAGGTCTACAGAGGACACCATCACCACCACTCTTCACACTGCACTGACCCACCTTAAACACCAGGGGAGCCATGTGAGGATGCTTTTCACAGACTTTAGCGCTGGAGTCAACACTGTCAATCCCAGAAAACTGGTTACTAAATTGAGTGACCAAGGACTTTCAGTCCAGTGGATCAGGGACTTTCTAACCAACCACCCCCAAACGATCAGAATAGGAAACCACCTATCCTCCATCATCACACTCAGCACTTGCTCCCCACAGGGTTGCATGCTGTGCCTCATCATCTACTCACTGCACATATGTCTGTGTCCCCATCCACAACTCTAACACCATCATTCAGTTCGCTGACAACACGACTGAGGTTGGACTTAGCTCAGGAGGAGATGAATCCGCCGACAAGATTCAAGATTCCAGATTAACTTCATGGTCCCAGGCGTGGGAAATTTGTATTGGGCTATTTACCCGTGCTGCAGTTAACACAAGCAAACACAAACAGAGAAAACACAGTTAAAAGATAGAATAAATAAATACATACATACATCAGGTAAAAGCAGAATAAAGATTAATATCATCGTCTAATTTCATGAGTAAGGTGTGCTGTAGTCATTTCCACAGCACTAATTCCAGCAGTACTACACTGTCATGATACACACACCACTCTGCTACGCTGAGTTTTTTTTCACAGGAAAACAAAAAAATTTTATTCTATTATTAACACCTGACTGGTGTTACAAATGACTAAAGGGTATTTAAGTACCATCTTGAGCCCTAATAATCCTCCCTTGATTATTGCCCCATGCACATAAACAACTACAGACACTACAGATTCATAGTTGTTGTCATACAAAGTACTTTTTCATTAAATTAAAAGTGCAATGATGTTTGAAAAATGGCTCATTTTGTTGTATGTTTGTTATAGCCACTGTTGGCTATAGGGGTTGTGATAGTTTATTTTCATTCCAAAAATATGTAAATTTTACTAGAGAGCCAAACTTTTACATACAACTTTATAATATATCTAGCATAATGTATGTATTAATATAATATTTTATATCTCTACTCTTGTGTGAAAGCCCTTTTGGTACTGACCGGAGGGACGTATAAACGTGTTTAATGCAGAAATGTTGCTGTTATGGATCAATACAGTACACAGTATAATTTTTCAAAGATAATGTTTGACTTTCAGATGGAAGACTCTGTGAACATGATGAGCGTAACACCTTATAAGGCCTGAATGATCATGGATCATCCAACATACTTTGACTTCAACAGAGTGAAAACAGCATGACCCATAGGCTACATAAGCATAGCAGAAAAAAAATGGTGAAAGTTGGATTGCATTTCATCTAAATACATGTGGTTCATATTTTCTCCTCTAAATCCCAGTTAGGTGCTTCTTAAACAGCCTGCTTCAGGACGGAAATCCCACGTTAGATACACACGGAGATAGATGGAAGCTATCCTCCTTCCTGAAGCCCTTGTCCCCAAGACAAACTCAACTACTTATTAAAGCATCATGGGCATGTTAGCTGTGGATGCACAGCAACGCTGCAATAGGCAAAGATTTTGTCTTTCGTCTGAAATGAACCCACTACAGAAGGGAATGGAGGAGGAAGGGAATGCCACTTCTCCTGTAATTCAGAGCACTGAGGAAAAGTTCTAAATAAGAATAGATTAATGTACAACACAAAAATACACTGTGTTTTTCCCGTTTGTTTCAGACTGTACTATACAATATATTTCAAAAATTATCTGAAAAGGTGGTGCAGTTCAATTATGTGACCATCTGTAGTAGTTTGTTTGAAGGTTTTAGGTCAGGAGCAGCACTGGTGAAAGTCCAAAATGATCCTCTCATAGCCTCAGACAGAAGGCTTGTCTCTAAAATTGTTACACTTGTCCTGCTAGATTTTAGTGCTGCATTTGACTCCATTGGTCTCATTTTACAAACAGATTAAAAACAAACCCACCATCTCACTGAAATGTTACTAGTTAGGTGATTGTGACTTAAATAAAGTGTACAGTGGTACTCTGACTAGAAAATTAGACAAATATACTCGGTAGCATTTAGAGTTTTTGCATGGTAGGGTGAACATCCCAGCTTTCTAGCAATATACCAGCTATTCTTTTGGAGAGTGGATTATGAGGTGCAAGGTTGTTTAAATTGATATTAATTTAGCAAAGTGACCACTCACAATTGAGCATTTCAGCCTCTTCTTAAGAAGTCCATCTTTTTAGAATAGTGTTTGTAACAGTGTTTTGCACAGTTGCACATCAATATACAATACTCAACATCTTACAATGTTTGTATTTGAGGGCTTTTTTGTCTATGTCATCTGAACAAATGGTCATCTTTTTTGTGTGCCACATTAAATATTATATTTAGTCTCTGTGGCTCTCATGCAGCATTTACTCATCAAGACTTTTTCGACCAGAGTTTTCTCAACCGGTGTCCACTCGTCTAGTATAAGGCAGCACATCATTGAAGTGCAAGAATAAAAGAAAGCACAAAATACAACAATTCCCATTACATGCAGTAACAGCAATGTGCCCATTAAAGACTAATTCCTAAGATGTTTTCAGGGAAACAATCATCGTCTAGTCTTTGCAGTGCACCAATTTTAACTTTCTATCTTACTGTTGGATGATGCAAGTTAAAACTGCACAAAGTAATTTCTGACCACTACATGATGCCGACAAGACAAACCCGTTTCTCTTCCCCTTTGCTGTAAAAATGCTTGTGGGAACTAAGAATTTAGAGAAAGTTTTTGGACGGGATGACAGATCCGTTTTAGCCTGGCAAAACACCTGTTGAATTACTTGGATTCTACAGTCGCAATTCTACAGCTTGAGTTGGTTATCATAATATCAACCAAAATAAAACCCTCACCACACCCAGAGGGAGAAGGGAAGAGCGAAAGAGGAAGCAACCAGCTAAGAAAAGGTAGAGACATGGAGCTTGGCATGGCTGATGACTATCAGGTTATTTAAAATTTGTCAATAGATTGGTCCGGTTAGCGTTTTAAATCCATGTTGTCGTAATGTTTTACACTACTTTCATTCCAAATTTTCAGACTTTCAGTTTGTATATTCAAGCTTTCACCCCATAAATTCAGACTTTCATTGAATAATTTCTGAATGTAATTGTCATCCTAATATATACAATTCACATGGCATTCATTAATATGTAAACTTTGAACTACATCCATAAGTTTCCATGGATAACAAAACAGCCTTATGTGTTTATCCACAACTTCAGTGACTATAGAGGGGCTGCAGCAACAAGCTAAGATTCCACCTGTCTTTGTGCAAACCAAGGGATGTGGTGAGTAAGACAGGAATACAGATGAAAAGATGAGGTAATTCCAAACAGGGCGAAATGCTTTACTGTTTAAAAGATTATTGGTTTTAGTTGTCTGTTTTGCATTTCTGTTTCCCTCAATTTAATGTGTTAGACTCCTAAAGCCTAAATTAAAGAGCTACAGAGTATCCTTTGGCCAGATCCTTGTTTAGGAAACCCAGTCCATAATGTGGCTGAAGAACTGTGGTTTGTTAGCTATGAAAACGTACTGATTAAATATTACAATAATTCCACGCAATGCTGGTGACAACAGGACATTTGTTTATATTCCATGCTCAAATAGAAGGATGATAGCATTCACCTTTGTATAGCCAATGCCAGTAAAGGAAGCTTGGATCAACTTTATGCAGGAACCCTGAGCATCCTGGCTACCTCAGCTCCTGCCAAAAGTGCCCTGAGCTCCTGGATCAAGCAAAGCTACTCCATATCCCAGCAGATGCTCCGACTGCCTGTGAACTCCATCCAGATGCTCAGACTCTCGGCTTTCCTATCAGGATCCACACTTGAAGGACCAAAAGTTCAAACATCTACTGCTGCCCAATCTTTTTTGTATCTTTACTATTTCAGCTTTTATGAATCTCTTTGAAGTTTGACTTTTAGTTTAACACCGCAGAAGTCTGATGTGTCAAAACAAAAGTAAGTACTGTGCAAGTGTTAACATGTTATCTTCTGAGTGATTTCAGTGAAGCTGGCATGGATAACAATGACCTCCTAAGCACCCTGACTATTCAGAAGAGCTGAAAGATCCAACTTTTGTAAACACAACCTGCTGTGAATTTCTCTAAGTTGGGAACCAATATCCACATCTCTGAGAAAGTCATATTTCCTGACAAAACTGCATGAACCACAAACCTTGTGTTATGTAGCTTACAGCTAAATGTGTGAAAGAAACTGGGAGAAGGTGCAAAAATAAGCATTCTGAAAATATCAGTAATGACCAAACAAAACTAAAACTAAACCAATGAGAAGCAAAATGATTCCAAATGGAAACCTTTGTTACATGTCTTCCCCTTCCTGTTTCTCTGTCTGTCATCATATATCAAGCGAGGAAAAAAATGCCTTAAAAATGGGTGAAACACATAGAAAAAAGCTTGTCTGGGATGAGAGGAGGTATTGTAGAATCTGCTTTTCAATACTGAAATTATCCATCCATCCATCTCCTTTGTCTTGACTCGAAATTACACTGAGTGTACTGCTGGGGTAGTGTGTCTTGTTTAATGCAACATTGCCATCTACTGGCCCCTGAAAAAACAGTGGACCACAAACTACAAAAGGTTTATTTTTACTTGATCTGAAACTGCACCTAAGCGATCCTTGCTGTGTAACTGAGAGCAGAACATCCAAACCCCAGCAGCTTTCCAATATCTATTAGGGACTGTTTTGCATCAGCAAACTGTTCAAACTCTGAAGACACAGTTGCAGATTGCTGTAACCTTGTAGTCTAATGAGCACCAGGGCATGAAATCTGAAAATGATGTGATTTTGTTGCGGCATGTGTTGTTCTTCCATTTATCTCACTAAAGACTCCTGTTACACCTCTGCAATATCTTTACATGTGCAATTCCTCAACTTCACGTGCAATATTGTCATTTAAACAGTTTTCTAATTTATTACTCTAGTTTAGGCAAGTTTGTCTCGTTTTCACAGTACTTTTTTTTATTTACATAGTACTTTTCTGCTTTTACATACAGTATATTTTATTGATTTTTTTTAGATTCCTATATTTACTGCCTGTCTTGTTATTGCTGTGTACCACAGTTTCATTCACCATGTCAAATTCCTTGTGTGTGCGAGCTCACTTGGCAATAAAAGCTTTCTGCATCTGTACCTGTCAGCTATCCAGGATGATGAAGCAGTCAGAAACACCATATGCAATAATCACTTTAGAGTTTGGGGTGGGCTCAGAGGATAAACTCCCTCCAGGGATTCCCTCAGCCACTGGCCGTCCTAAAGTCTGGCTTAGGGCCAGCTCCTCTGCCTCCGTCATGTCTCTGCCACCCATAATTTTGGGATGGCCACTGTGCTTAGATAAGTGGTGTTTGGCTTGTTCTATACATCTTGATTACTGCTACTACTGTGATTGGATACCTTTTTAGTTGGTCATAGATCTTCCTGTAACCTTCTTGGATACAGGAAGATCAGTTTATAGATAATGGATATATGGATGGATGTCCATTAGAGGAAATACTCTACTTCAACAAAAAGTGCCTCCAGAGCCAACAGGAGGTCCCAGGACAGGGTTGATGGTTTGATGACAGAAAGTACCCATGTGCCCCCTTTCATAAAGTGTCAATCCAAGGGGTGCTGTCCCCCCGTTTTCCCCTTAACCAATATTGCAGACAAAAATAGCTACCAAGTGTCTGAACACTTTTGTTTGTTTGTTTTTTAAAAAGCAAAAAAACAGCCCAATTACACCAGTGAAGGGATCTTGTTTAAGGAGCCCTTGCACGCGGAATGGTCTCAATGACATTTTGTTAGAAGGCCAACATAATTTAAACTGAACCATCATGGGCCAGGCCCATAACACCAGCCTCTCTGAGTAGGGGTTTAAAAACTTTGACCTGTGCCTGAGACAGTAGGTCCGTGCATGCTGGCAGAGGCCATAGCTCCACACAAAGAAGCTGGGTTATCTTTGCCAACCACTATGGCCAGTGGGGGCTATAACACACATTGACAGGCTCTTAGACTGCACTCTGCAAATGGACTTGGAATCGGAGCTACGGTAGGGAATGCAATAAGAAATTTCCTCTCTGGGATCAATAAGGTACTTTTTAAAAATTATTTATTCTGATTCTTCTTCTGAATGCACACAGAAGAACCTGAAATACTCACAAGCCACTGCATCCACAACCAGAGGAGCACTTTGGCTTTGCAGGTAGAAAATAAGGAGATACTGGGTGTTCTCTGATGTTGCAAAGAGGTCAGAAAGAGAGCCAGAAATTAGGCAACTGAAAAAGGTGCAATGAAATGCCTTATTTTTTTGATAGTTAATTAATTGAAATTAGCGCATTAAAGTTCCAGCCCTAAAACAAATATATGTGCTGTGTCCTGCCTGGATGTAATATGTTTTGATGCACCATATAAAGAGGAAGTTTCTGCACAGGGAAGACAAATTTCTCCCTATTTCATGCAAAAAGTGGGCAATGAAGTTGTAATGAATTTGAATACATTATGTATCAGTGTTTGCTAAGTGCACAGGGCTTAAGAACTGCATAAATCAAAATAAATGTAATTCCACTTATTTGCAATGAGTGTCCTCAGACATCACCTGCATCATACAGCTGTTGCTGCTGGACCATAGCTCTTGACTGACATACAAGCAATAAACAGCAGCTTGCTTTTTAACCATGTTAATGTTAACCTAAAATATGTCAACAACGCAGGTAACACACGCTGTTTACACTAATCCTCTAACACTGGTGAAATTCATTTATTAAAAAACATTGATGGAATTTTATACATGCACATGTCAGTGTGTTATATAAATATTGCAAATCAATTAACTTATTGACTACAATTACCATGTATGGCAGGGTTGTCGCTCTGTATTTACATATTCAAATTGCCCGCTGAGCACTTCCGGGAACAATCACATGACCATCAAGCGTTTTGGACCGCCGACGTCACGACGCCGGGTATTCCGGCACAGCCTTCTTTATGGGCCAAGCGCGGGTAATTGCCATTGGATTACAATATCACGTGACAATACTCTGAGGCGCTCATTGAACGGTTAACTTCCGGTTAGAAAGCAACGCGGCGTTCAAGTCAAATTCACAATATCGTTATTTCGAACTTTAGTATTCAAATATAAATGTATATGTAACACGTATGTCGTGTAAATTATATTCAAATCCTCACACGAGCAACTTCTTTTCCTCACGACAAAGTCAGTAATCGCGCAGCCGCACTGACGACGAGGACGCTCTTAACCGATTAAACCATCATCATCCTGTACATCTCATCTATCCGATGCGACTTGAACGCAGCACAGACAACAGATTCGGCGCAGTTCCTGTTAGAGCAGTCAGAAGAGTTCTTCGTTGAGATAAAGTAGTTTTGAGAGGCTGATGTAACGCCGGTATTCCCGGAGTGATAATGCGAAGAAATGCTGAGCAGCTGGCGGCCTGAGCAGCTGTTGTAGCTGCCGCTCCGAGACGAGGTCGGCATGTTTACAGCCAACATGGACACAAAGAGACCCGAGATACCCTCCGGTGTACTGGACGACCTTTGCAGGTACCTCCACGGTTTAACAACTGTTACCGTTGTCTTTTGCTTGCAGTTGCACATTTAAGTGGAGTCATTCAAACTGAGATTTAGCTCCATTATGTGACACACAAAAATATCTTGGTGCAAGTCCTGAGCTGGCGCCATCAGTTAGGACGGGATGGTAGCTGCTCTCCGCTCATCAAGTCCTGCAGTTGGCCGTCTGGAAGACACAAACAGTGTTGTAGGAAGTCTGAAATAGAGAACAGGCACAGCTAGGATCATAACGTAGCAGCCACAAGGTCTGTATAGGTTTTACTCAATAAACACCAACAGAAATACGAAACGAAAATGGCCTTTGGCTTTTTTGTCCTCCACTCGGCTCTTTCGGTTTTCGTCCAAAAGCTCCTGGTTGTACAGTCGTCCTCAAATTAATTCATACCCTCCCATAAAGTAAGGAAAACAAACAAACAAACAAACAAAACAACAGCTGTCACTGACATACGTTGAAAATGACAAAAGTAACAATAAATAAAAATGTAATGAAAGTCATGACATTGCTTTTGAATTGTGGTTCAA
>NW_007578306.1:226537-228427 GCF_000690725.1 Stegastes partitus
CCTCTAAAATGGTAAAGAAATCGCTAAATCTGGCGAGAAATCAGGTTTCAGACTGGTCCCCCCAAAGTCCTGACTTAAATCCCACTAAGAACCTGTGACCAGGCTCTAGGAGTGACTAGAAACTCAAGACTGTCATGAAATACATGGTCTTTATAACTGCATGTAAACCTTTGTTCACAACTCTCTGTATGTGTGTCTGTGTGTATAAACAAAGAAGTATAAAACATTTATAACATAAACTAATTTCCAGTACATAGCTCGCGAAAGAGCTTGAAAATACATAAAACTGTACAGCAAAATTCACAATGAACTGTATATAACACAGATTTAAAGAGAAGACGCAAAGTATAACACAATAAAATAACCATAGAAAAGGCACCAGATACATGATCCAGCCCTGATCCTCTCTCTTCTGTGTCCTTCTAGTCGGTTCATCCTGCACATCCCCAGTGAAGAACGGGACAATGCAATTCGACTGTGCTTCCAGATTGAGCTGGCCCACTGGTTCTACCTGGATTTCTGCATGCAGAACACTCCAGGAGCTCCTCACTGTGGGATACGAGACTTCGCCAAAGCTGATATCCTTACATGTGACTAATGATGTAAAATGATCTTATTGCTTTTTAATTGCAGGCTTTACATGTATTAATGTGTATTGATATCCATTGTGCTGTACTGCATGTATTCCACAGCATATCTTTAAAAAAACAAAAAAACAACAACTTTCAGTGCATTTTTTTGTTCTAATAACAACCACTGAAAACAATATTCTGTGATTTTTAACATGAGCTAACATGAGCAGTGTGGTTTTCACAGTGGCTCATCTTCAGAGTAAGAGGGCAAATGAGGTTGGTGCACATTTTGGTTCATGCTGATAGACATGTTCCAGAATAATTTTTCCTTGACAGCTACAAACTCTTTCATCACTGCCCATTTCTACTACCTCATGGAGAGGATGTGCAGAAAATTCTCGAGCAGTGGAAGGAGTACAAGATGGGTGTTCCTACTTATGGGGCAATCATTCTTGATGAATCACTAGAAAATGTGAGTTGTTGTTGCATACACATACACTGCAGCGTTATTCAACATATTTTTTATAATGTAAGGTTAAATGATATTTCTGCTCCATTATATTTTGGCTCTTGTTTTTACATGTCTGGCATCATATCAATTGGTTATATTGACAGGGTACTCACAATTGACAGGTAGAGTCAGTTCATTAAATCTAATAAATTTTTTGTAAATTTCATTGAATATCTCCTAATATTCTGATCGCTGTCCATTTTGTGGGTTTGCTGAAAAAAATCCTTTCCTCTAAAGGAGAACTGGATACCTGATTACAATATGGCGCTTTGTTCATGCAAACAAAAGCTGCTCAGCTGCACGTGCACTAAAAAAGAGTTTTCTGGATGACCTGCTTCCCCATATTTGGGCTCATTGGGCATTGGCATCCTTCTCTGTGAAGCCCAAAGAGAGCAGGCACCGCCAAGATTCCTGCCGCCTGAGTTAGCAAACTTCTGGTCGGCTTCCTGCACACTCAAATAAGTAGTCATACAGCTCTTATTTACTTTTAAGCCTGTGGAAATGGAGGGACTGTATGTATGTAAAAACTGACTATAATTCCCACACCCCTTGAATTAAAGCTGAAAGTCTGCACTTCAATGACTTTCTGATTCCTTCATTTCAGATCCCATAAACAAAATTATGTGATTTTTGTCACAGTCTAAAAACCTGTGAACCTGACTTATACCTGACTCAGCTTTGTATGCACACTTAATATTTGTTAGTATTCTACAATCATCATTGTTAGGTCTCACTAGAATATCCATCCATCCATCCATCCATCCATCCATCCATCCATCCATCCATCCATCCATCCATCCATCCATC
>NW_007578306.1:228647-245870 GCF_000690725.1 Stegastes partitus
TAACAAAAAATACACAATATTACCAACTTTGTCCTTAAAAGTGAAAGTGAAATCTAACTGTCCTTTACTTTATGAAACATCCAGTGTCACACCCTTTGCCAGTTTACACTTGGTGCTATTGTGTGGAAACCATCACATGTGCAGCAGCCAACTGATGCATTTTTTCTTTTCAGGCACTGCTTGTTCAGGGTTACCTTGCAAAATCCGGCTGGGGATTTCCAAAGGGCAAAGTCAATGAGGATGAAGCTCCTTATGATTGTGCAGTCCGTGAAGTGAGTCACACAGCTCTTTAGTGTTTACTTTTGACCAAGTTAAAACAGTATGAACCCTGTATTAGTGATGCTTTTCATTCATAGTTTGGTAATTCATAGTTTAAAATACTATTTGCTTTCCAGGTGATGGAGGAGACAGGCTTTGACATCAAGAATCGGATCTGCAAAGACATGTACATTGAGCAGAAAATCACCGACCAGCTGGTGCGGCTCTATATCATACCAGGAGTATCCAAGAACACAAAGTTCAACCCCAAAACAAGGAAAGAGATCAGGGTAGGAGTTCCTCTCTTTATACATTTGGTCTCCAGCTATGTGTAGCTGACACAAATATTTCATGACTTTGTTCTGCTCTTCTTTTAGAACATTGAATGGTTTCCTATTGAGAAGCTGCCCTGTCACAGGAATGACATGACACCAAAGTCTAAACTTGGACTTGCCCCAAACAGGTTTTTTATGGCCATTCCATTCATAAGGTGTGTGCATAAAAGGTAGCATTTTATTATTTTCATTGCAGAATTATCCATTGATGCTTTTCTATTAAAGCAATCCAGCAATTTTTACTTTCTTTCTGAGTATTAGATGACCAAAAAATATCAATCTTGTGTGTCTAATAAGCACAGAGCTGGAATCAGGACCCTGACATATCATTAAAAACTCTCTGTTCAGCAATACCAACACATCTAATGCTACTAAGTAAAATGTTGCAATTCATTGCTTTCATCCGTTCAAACAAAACCAGAAAAATAATGTGTGATTGAAATGTTTTCATGTGAAAATGTGATCTAATGTCATTAAAGCAACAGACCAGTACTGATGACCTCATTCTGCTTCACCTTTCCAGACCACTGAGAGAATGGATTAGCCGGCTGAGAGGAGAGTCAACAGACAGTGATGAGGACTTGGCAAACAACAGCAACAGTCCATCTAAACCTTCAGACAATGTTCGGTAAAAACACTTCTCAAGCCACAGCTAATTTTTCTGTGAAGGCCAAACCCACAGACAGTCAATCAATACCGTCCCTGCAGTTTCCCGCAGCTCTACAGAACATTTTATCTTCTGTGTGCTCACAATAAATATAGTAAAAAAGCTATTCCTATGCAGTATACAATAGCACTGAGTGAACTCAGGTACAATATCACTTAAAAGCCAAATGATTCTGAACTGTGTCACTTCTAAATATTTGCACTATTTCTAAGTTAAGTAGTCAACTATTACTTCATATAAACAATTAAAAAACTATTCCTTTTGAAAGCCTATACTGTAGAGCTGGACGATTATGGCAAAAAATAATAATCACGATTATTTTGATTGATATTGAAATCACGATTAATAAACTCGCTTATTCATTTATTTGAAAACACCAGTATTTATTTAACCACCAAAACTCAACTTTAAATATAACTTCAACGAACAAACAGATATAGATTAGTAACAACAACAAATTAAAATAGCAATATGTAAAAACAAGAAATTAAAATAAATCAATGGCCTACTTCCAAACTTCCAGAACTTGCAACATGCAAAAAACACGACTAACAGAGCCAAAAAAACAAGCCCCAAAATATTCTGTGGAGGTTTTTCAGTGGCCACATAGTCCTATACACCCTCAGCTCAGCCTCCTGCTATCTGCCTCCTACAAACTCTAGTTTTTGGCTGGAACACCAGACTGTTCACTTGGTCTGGCTTTAGTGATGATTGCAGGCGGGAGACAACATTTCCACCTGAGCTAAACACCTGCTCTGATGCAGCACTTGTGGCGGGGATGCGCAGGTATTGTGGATAGAGTGACTGTGTTTGCGGTGCTGGCTGAAGCCGACCAGCTTGCACTTGTCTGCATCTTCTGCTCCATTAGCTGTTGGTCATCCACCAGTTTATGATGAAGCTTGAAGTATTAATTAGTTGTGTTGCCGTGGGGTGCAGACACGACAGCGTGACAAATTTTGTAAACAATTTCCTTCTGCTGCACATCCGAGAACTTGAAATGTTTCCATATCTGTGATGATCTTTGCCCTTTCTTGTCAACTGCCTTTTTGTGCATTTTTCTCAATCGGCACTTACGCATAAGACAGGTGCGTTCAAGGTGCTCAGGAATTTGCCTGCACGCCGCAGAACACTGATCGTTTATCTTCGATTATAATGTTTTCGGGATTGAGAGAAACTGAAATCGTAATTGAAATTTGATTAATTGTCCAGCCCTACTATATAGAAAATACAGGCTCCAATATAGTAACTTAATGCAACAACAGTGTACAAGTGTGTGGTCACTGACACAATATTGAAAGCACCTGTGGTTACCGATTAACCGAATTGCATGAACATGGTAATAAAATGACCGGTGAGCACCACCTTTCTCAGTTGTGGACCTATTTGCTGGGTATATCTGTATGTCTACGCCATGGCGCCATGTGGAAAAGAATTTACCAGAGAAATGAAAAATGTGACTGTGAGACTTCTGAGACGGAAAAAGATACAGGATGATCTGTGACCAGCTAAAAATCAGTTAAAACATAGATGTAGCAGTAATCACATGGTATAAAATGACCCACAGTGCTTTATAGGGCTGGACCCGAATACCCAAATATTAGGTCGTTGTGCTGGTATCCGGATAGCGATTTTGATATCTGAATATTCAGCTGCCGCCACCTGGAATCTTTCTGAGTGGAGTTTGCAAGTTCTCCCTGTGCAGCGTGGGTTCTTTCCGGGTTCTCCGGCATCCTCCCACAGTCCAAAAACATGCTGAGGTTAATTGGTGATTCTAAATTGTCCATAGGTGTGATTGTGAGTGTGCTTGGTTGTCTGTCTCTAAGTGTGGCCCTGTGACAGACTGGCGACCTGTCCAGGGTGTCACCTGCCTTCACCCTGAGTCAGCTGGGATAGGCTCCAGCCCCCTAGCGATCCTAGTGAGGATTAAGCGGTGTATAGATAATGGATGGATGTACTATATTTTATAGAGCATACTGTGGTATTTAGTACTCTTAGAGCACTCGTGTTACTTACTCAGCTCAAGCACATCATGAGCTTCAGTGTGTCTTTTTTTTATTTGCACTGAATGGACCATCAAATGTGTCATTTAAACAGGTCTGTTGTCACACAGAGACAGGGCACCGGCTTGCAACTATTTTAGGTGCTGGTGCTTTGGGTTTCACAGCTCCAGCTCTCTAAACACAGGGATGATAAAGTTACACAAGCAATTCATATACATACTGAAGTGATTCACCATCTTCACAATCACTGTTTTCCTCACACCATCCTCCCTGTGCAGTATAATTTATCCACTTTGTGTTTTTCTTCCATCTTTCAGGTCAAAATCACGCCACCTCACAGGAACTGATGTATTCTCTGGAGAGAGCTGGACAAAACACAAGCAGCAGAAGACTCTGGGCCAGTATGAACTGAACCAGGTTAGGAAAAATACAGACTCTACTCTTTTATAGTTGATCGTTATACAACTGCAGCATGTTATATTTACGATGCAATAACAATTAGGATATGTAACAGTTGACTGGGGGTAACATTCTGAATGAAAAATTCTTTAAGAGGGGTGGAGTCATGTTGATGTTTGTACCATTTCTTTGTACCAATCTATGGAGCAGTGTACCATAACTTGAGAAATAATGCAGCTACAGCCCTGAAATGTTGCATGCTCATTGATATGTACACACGGTGTTCAATGGTACAAGCCTGCTTTGATAGAACAATACAAACCAGTTATATGATGGTGTAAATTTGGCCAAAAAATGTTCATGTTGTTTACTATTCTAGTATTCCACCAACCATAAAACCTCAATTTTTTACTCTAAGAGGTGGGTTAGAATCTTTCAGTGGCTTGACACAAAGTTGGTCCAACCACTGTTTATCACAGTTTAATCATGCTGTCTGCTCTTTGCTCTGTAGAAACCGAATTTGAAAGGCAACGGGAAGAAAGGCCAGGACTCACCTTACTTGAGGAAAGGAGCCAGTGACAGCAACCAGCAGGTGAATACCGTATTAACAAGTCAAAGAACATATTTGTTTCAGTTTTCTGGGGTTTTTTTCAGCAAAGAATGATAACATATTAAATGTTGACAAAACTTTGGAAAAAAGTGGAAAACTTAAACCTCAGTGCCTCATCACCAGTCAGAAAGTAAAATAGCATTCCTGAACCAGACAGTTTTTGACAGTGAATCTCAGACCTGTTTTGAAGTGTTGAAATTCTGCCTTTATTGGATATGTAGAATCTGAAAATGTTTGACTTTGGCTCTTCACTGGATTGTTTAATTACAAGCTGTGTACTCTTAAACTATTTCTACAGAGAGAAGATACAAGGCTTCAACCCAGAGGACTACAAGACAGTTTTGAGAGAGGTATGGCTTATACAGGGACCCTGTTACCCGCAAGCTCACTTCACTAAATAATAGTAAAATGCTTTACAGGTTGTTAGTTCAATCCATTTGTTGAAAATTAAACCTGCTGGTGTATGTGAAGCAGGGTGTAACATTGTTAATAATGGATGAGTTACAATTAAAAACTTGTAACTATGATCTGATACAGAGCCAGAGGCAGTAATTCCAGAGAAGACTTTATTTCCATTGACAATTAAAATGTTCTGCTCACAGAAAACAGCCCATGTTCATTCCTTTAAAACTAATCTGAGGTCACTCACTCACCTGTTTGAGTTGCTGCACTGCAGTAACTGATTACAGACGAGAGAGAGACTTTTCTGTGCACATAAATAATCAGGATCTCAATACTGATCCAAAATAATCAAGACTATCATTTTAGTCATAATTGTGCAGCCCTAATTACTTGTATGGAAAAAGTGTGGCTACAAAAAGTATTATGTTGATGATAAACAGATACTCAGCAGTGTCTTGCATGTTTGCCACCACACAAGACAACGCAACTCATTTGTGGGACCATTTAAATCAGGAACGCAAAGCTCTGCATGACAAGTGCAAAGCCAGATCTGAATGAAATTTTTAACATGCTTCCTTTTTTTTCCATTGCAAATGCGGTCCCCTACAAAATCACCCTAATTATCCTGAAATGATTAATTATTTCCAAGTAGTTACTCAAGTCATTTGGTGAAAATTCCAGATTGTTTTGATTTTGCAATGTGTCGTGGAAAAGCAAACCATCACAATGTCAGTTTTTTGCCGTTATCGTGCAACTCTAGCAAACAGGTTGTATAAAATAGGACGTAGTTTAGTTTCAGACTTTTAAGATTAAAGCCTAAATGAACCTTGTCGACAAATAAAACATGACAATGAGCTTTTCTTTTCACAGATGTGGCTCCAGACAGCTTCAACAGTCATCGAATGGTTGACAGCAGAGACTGTGACCACTTGCTGTCCTCCAAGGCTTTCCTAAATTTCAAATTTGACAGAGATGCCATCATGAAATGTTTTGACTACTAACTGGTTGACGATGCTCTGTGCCTCCCCTGTAACAACATCAAACCTTGATCTCTATTTTATCTTACAGTCCAAGCAAGAATGTTACTGAAGATGCGCTTTCGCTTCATTTGTTTGTCAGGAACTTACATTACCAAGAGAAGTTGCCCATCTGTTATTGACCATGTAGAGTATGCTTTGCTGTAGTTTGCCTTTGTTGCACAACTTTTCAGACCCTTTAGAACGGCGAGTAAGTTAACAGCAGTGTCTTCACTCTGTCCATAGCAGAATCCTAACTTTACTTTTGAAAAGTTTCAGGCTGCATGAGAAACATTTAGACCAAAAGAAGATGCCTCAGGTTAACCATTAGTCTTTTAAAGGCAACATATCAAAACCTTTGTCAACATAATGGATTTTAAGCACATTTACAGTGACAATGAAAAGTAGAAAAAATAAAATAAAATAAATGCTGTTGTAGCTGAGGAAATTTAGTCAAAATCAATGTTGAATTTGTCATTTTATATATTGATTTTAAGATGCAATCATTTAGATGATAATTTCCTTAATTCTTTCAATTGAGTCATGTAAATTTTTTGGGTGTTGAGTAAATATTGGTTTTAACAGTGGTGCTGGCTTTGTTAATCTACAGGGTTACTTAGTTACCTTTGCCAACATTACTCAAGATTTTATCCACGAATGTAGAATGTAATAACGTACATAATATTATAATGATATTATGTAATATTGAAAGGAAGAACAAGATGTCTTTGCAGCTTTATCCTTGAAAATTGCATGTCGTTAAATTCATGTTACTTTGTTGTATGAGGTCTGTGATTGACAACATTAAAATTAAGTTCATAAAATCAAATTGATGTGTGAACATCCAGAATTCTGGACAGGAAAATTAAAAATTAAAATTCCATTCACAAATAGTTATTAGTTTACTAAACAAGCCCCCCAAAAGTGAAGAGTCATAAATTACAGAAAAACGAGCACTTCTTACTGTTTCATCAGAAGTTAATTAACTCAGGAGCAGACAGGAATAATGGGCAGTGGAGCTTTCATTTTCATGTTGTTAGTACTTGGGCATTTTCAATCCGATTTATGAAAGCTGTATTTTAAAAATGCTATTTTGTGTATGTGTCACACACAAAAGAAAATAAAATCTCAATTTGATTAGTTTAATTTTAATGTTTGTAGTAACAGACTTCCATAAACTCTGTTATTGCCTGCAAGACATCGACATCCCACTTATGTTTGTCCTTCTGGTTTTTAGCAGCTTGAAAAATCTAGTCTGGTCTTTCCTGCAAACAAACCATTTACAAGTTGAAATACTTGTTCAGATTTCTTAGACTAAAAGTTCACAGTCATTTTTTCATGACCTAATATTTAGCCGCTGTGGTGTCTGACTGACATTAAAACTGGGAGTCTTCAAGGCTTTGTTCTGTAATAAAAGGCCACTGATTACACTACTGTGAGCATAAAAGGTTATTCTCAAAGATGTTACAAATGATTCCCTTAAAAGGCCTCGTGAAGGGATTTCTAGCCATCAGAGCTGAAAACGTAAGTGAAGGCAATTACCATAGAATGAGTAACTGTTTCTGAGTAAGGGTAACAGTTTCTTAGTCGTGTGTCATAAACATTCATACATGTGTTGTTTGTCACCGGGGTTTTTTGTAACTGATTGTTATATAAGGGGCTCTTAAGTTGTGCTTTGGTTTCAATTATGTTTTGACTTCAAATGTGAATATTAATAAAGTTTGTTTTTCACTCTCAGCTGTGGACTTGTTCTACTACAACATAGACAGACAGACAGATAGATAAATAGATAGATGGAGCTTCTTCCTTTCTGAGTATCATTTCAGCCCATGTCGGTACAGGACTGGTTTCACTGTGGATAATGACACTCTCTAACCAGCTTCAGCAGCATCTTCACAATGTCTTCTGCTTTTGTTCTGGGACTGATACACACATTTTACACCAAAACACTTAATGTCTGGGACACAGAACCATCTCCTTCCTGAGTGGTATGATGGCTGACAATAATGACTCTTATTCTTTAAATGGCTGAACTTGTAAAAGTGCATCACAAAGAGTCTCCTCTGTTACATCTCTGTTGTGTTCTCAGCGTCTGCTGCCAACTTTCGGGAACTATTTTTTTTAAATATTAAAAAAAAAAAAAACTTAATTAAGAAAAACAATGCAGAATTTCACATCACACAAATACATGAAAGAGAGCACATAAATCAAAAGTCTTAATCCATTAAAAAAGACAAAAAGGGGTCCAGTGGAAGGAACGGAAATGACGCAACTCTGTTCTTCAAGGGCTCTGGCTGTGCTGGCTCCGCCCCCGGAAGTCAACCAGAGCTGTAACAGGAGCCGGTAGAGGGCAGTGCTACGGCGGGGTCACGTCCAGTAAAGAAGGAGCAGAAGAAGACGCTGAGGAAGGACCACAGACTGAACGCTCTGCTGTGAGTCTGTTCTCATCTTTAAAAGATTTCTCTTCTATTAGAGTTATGTGAAGAATTCCTGAGGACGGACGACTCTTTGCAGATAGGAGTTAGTTCATGTTTTGCTAAAGGGAACCACCCGGACAGGTGTCCCCCGCTCTGCCCCTCTGTGGGCTCCGTCCCCCTACTCAGGTGAATGTTACCGGCCGGTTCAGGGCACTTCTGAATCACTCCTCTCAGCACAAGTTCATCATACTTATGTCACGTTTGAGCACTTTAACTACTTTAGCACGACGTTTCTCTTACGCTTAGTTTAGTCACGTGTAGGTTTCGTTACCAGTGAAATGAAACACAGAAGCCACTTGTGAAGAGGTTTGTCATGTAGTTAGCTAACAACAACAACACGCCGTTAGAAGTAGCACACTGTTAGGCAGCGACTCAAAATGACTTCGATTTGACAATAATAGTGTGATATAACAATAGCTGTTGTCTCTAGCAGTTCTTGGAACTGTAACACAGAGACTGTTCAAGTCTCAAATCTACAGCACTGCCAGCGTTTGTGAGGTGCCAAACAACAACAGCTCGTTATTAAATCCCCAACTTTGTCTTGTCGTCCTCCGCTGGCTCACAGCCTCGTGTTGGCACCTGCTAATATTTAAGAAGTCTGGTAGGAAGAGCACAGTGCACTGATAATGGTTGGATCTGGCTGAAGAGTTACTGCACACTGGTTTTATGAAGACTTTACAGACAGTTCCTAGTGTCATCTTTAAATACATCTTTATATACAGTCGTCCTCAAGTGTATTCATACCCTTCCATTAAAGAAAAGGCAAAATTCACAATAGTCACTCAAAAACTAGAAACTGAAAAAAGTAATAAAAAATAAAAATTTGCTAAATTGTAATTTAGTGAAATAAGACATTGCTTTTGAATTGTGGTTGAAAAGAATAATTAAAAAAAAAAAAAAAAACTGTCTGTTGAACCACAATTCAAAAGCAATGTCATGACTTTCATTACATTTTTGTTCATTACTACTTTTGTCAATTTCAACTTATTTCAATGACAGCTGATTTTTTTTACTTCTTCATGGAAAGGTATGAATAAATTTGAGGACGACTATGCATTTTTTTTGATAACCCTTTGCTTGACTTAAAAGATAAAAAATGATAAATATTTTTTTGTTTTTATATTTGGCACATTGATTTCTGCTCCACAACCAGAGCTGAGAGCTGAAGGAAGCTGATATCTTCAGGTGGGATCCAACAGGACTCCTGTCACATGATCCTCATCTGTTAGTTGAAGGTGGAAGCAGCACAAAGGTCAGGCTGAGCAGTAGTCATCCTTCTGACTTCCTGAACCTTTGTTTAAAATAGGTTGTGGTGCATTCACCACAAGATCCACATTTCTAGGCTCTTTTCAACAATGTTGTCAATCACCACTGTGCAGAACTGAAACATGGATAAAAGAACAAGGATATGTAAACAAGCTCTGACAAAGTTTTCAGTGCTGACTTTACCTATTTTGTAAAAACATTTTTTTCAGACATATCTTTAACTGTTAGCTCTAATAAAGTATGGACTTTTCCCTGAATGCACATAGTGGTTTCTAAGTGTTCCACCTACTCTTTGTAGTTGATATTTGTGTTGTGGTTACAGTCGATAACATAAAATTGTTCAAATGTCCTGCAGTTACTTTGTTTGACATTTTATTACTTTCCAACAGATAAACTGTAAGAATTGAACACCTGTATGCATGTTTTGGCAACACTGTGATAAGATGAACTGTTGTGTTTCAGTGCATCATGTCGAATGCTGGTGCAGCCTCACGAAAACCAGCGAGGAGCCAGAAGACATCACCCCATGGTTCCAGCTTTAGCGGCATGAAAGAAATTCACATTGATGAAGAAGTAAAGATAGCAGTGAACATTTCTTTGGAAAATTTTCGCTATGGTGATCAGAAAGGTACAAACTGTTCTTTTTTTATATTGTAAATTGAAAGTCAGACACTTCTTTTGTTTTGTTATTGTCAAATTATTTGACAGAAGTATGCTGCTGTCATGTTCTCAATCGTCATCCTAGAGTTAGCAGAACGGTAGGATGGCTGAGTCTTTTAAGATGTATTAATATTTACCCTGTCCCTGACTGAACAGAGATGACATTTCCTTCCTCCTTGACCAGTACGGAGAGGGCTTTCATTCATCGAACGGCACAGTCGCTGGGCTACATTTCAAAAAGCAAAGGGTAAGTTCTTCCACCAGGACTTGTGCTCGTCAAGTATCTCAGAATCCTGCTGAGGAACTGGGCTGAATTTACAACTGAAACAGAAAATGAACTGAGTAATTTACAAAGTTCTGTACACTCATTCTCACAAAGGTTGTTCATTTACAGTAAAGTTGGATTTGTTGTTCTGTGTTCAAGGCTTATGGTAGCTTTGAAGCCTACGTATAGAGCATCTGTGTTAATAGCCTTTAGCTAGTATGGTACACATCATCATATTGTCTACCAGAAGGCAATTGCAACGTTGCTGTTTGTGTTATCTTGTACAACTGTCTGCTCTGTGTCAGTTGACCGCAAAGCCAACATTACCCTTATAACCTGAATTTATCCAAATTCACCTCCTGTCATATTGCTTGAGTTGCTCTGCTTTATTGGAGCGAGGTGTAGTGCATATCATATTAAACTGCACCACTTGACCTTTCCAGCAGAGTTAGTTGCTTGTTTGCGTCTATCTCCAAACCCATTACATTTGTTTGAACTACACCTCAGCTCATCGTTGCATAGATATCTTAACCTCTGTGCAACATTGTATTTGCACACACTGTAAAATTTTGCCTTGGTTTTGGTTTGTCACATCTGCAAGCAGGCTACTGTATATGAAGGCTTCAGTGAACCTCCGTGAAGATATGACATTTACTTCCATTAGTCACTAAGGTTTGGATATTGCTGATATCCAGGCAATCTCCTCTGCACATTGATGAAAACATATTGCTACTGTCAGCATTTCATGATGAGATACATGAAAAAACACAGCAATTTCATTTAGTGATAGAGGCAACGTGAACAAAGCAACTTACTGGTAGTAGTTTGATATTCAGCAGTGAAACAAGGTAAAATGGAAGTTACCTGATTTTTGTAATTAAAATGATACAACTGGATCATCTACGTTTCATAAATGTAGTGTTGCAGCAAAACCTCAACACTGAACTAGAAGTGCAAGATGCTACAAGAGGGTACAAGCATAGCCACATAATTCATACCTGAGGCAACATTAACTCAAGACGAGCACCTTGGGAGTTTTAAAAACCACAGTTTCACTAAGCAAAATACAGTCAAGAAGCCAGGATTATTGTCCAATGGTTTGTTTGTTTGTGTATTTATTGATTGATTGATTGATTTGTTGATTTATTGATTGATTGCCTAGATTATTGAGAACGTTTAGGGGTCCAGAAAAGAGGGTTCTACTATGCTAAACACATTAAATTTGCATGTTTGTCATATGTAGGTACCAAAAAACTAAAAAAAATACTTTGATATAGTCTCAGGAGATATGTCACTGCACTGTCTCAGATTATGTTCAGAGTTTGCTTATTTGTTATTTGAGACTTAAAACTAAGTCTGTCTGTTCTATCCCCCCAAAGACATCTTACCTCGAAAACAGTTTTAAGGGTTTAATATCTCTACAAATCACTCCCTAGCCATGAAATTCAGTGACACAGACAAAATAGTTTCTCACAGATCCAATGGGGGAATTGTCTCCAGCCGCATTTTTAATTATTGCCCCCTAAATAAGGAATAACCAACATCCCGCCAGAACGCATGACCTGCACCAAGATACAGTTTTACCACCATTACTGTATGCAGCTTTACCGCAAATGTAAGAGTTTTAAAAACAGCGGCTCAAACAAGTTTAGGTATGTTACTGAAAAGAAATAATGTTATTTTTCTCTTTCAGAAAGGGACACAATCGCTGCCTCACTGTCAGGAAGAAGGATGGGTCAGATAAACCTCACCTTAACATATCCCTCCCACTCTCCCAACACTCTGCGTATTACATCCGCTGTCTTCTTCAGAGGTTTCCCATCAGCAAGAGGGAACGAACAGATGTGCAGCCCACCAACAAAAGTGGCAGGTCTTTTGCTGCAGAACCTGGTAAATGTCAATGTCTGCGTATAAATTAGTACTGTGAATTGAGTTACACCAATGCAGATGTTATAGTTATTACACACTCTAAATAAGAAAAAAAAAAAAAAAAACTGAAAAAATGGTCTGCTCTGCCCACTGTCTTTTAAAATTATTCATGACTCTTTTCTCTATGGGTTACAGGAGGGAAGTCGATGTACAATGGCTATAACTTTGCAAATGATTGTTCATAATTCAACATACACTTAAGTTGGAGTCTATCCTGGACAATCGGGACAATTTAGAATCACCAATTAACCTCAGCATGTTTTTGGACTGTGGAAGGAAGCCGTTAAAGCCCACACTGCACAGGGAGAACATGCAAACTCCACACAGAAAGATCCCAGGCGTCCCAACTGCGAACCAGAGATCTTCTAGCCATGAGGTGATGGTGCTAACCACCAAGCCACCGTGCAGCCCATATTAAGCCAATTCAACAGTAATATTTAGTTTGAACAGATGAAAACCTTCCAGACAACCACTACTGAATGGTTCTCACTCATGGTGACATGAACATGGATGCTGTTATTCAGAGACAGGGCTAAAAATATCTGCTCACTCCTTCCTTTTCTGCATATTGTTTAGTCACTTAATGCTCATCTGCTTCTCTTTCAGACAACAGTTATGACAGGAACAGGGCGAGCGGGCGCTTAAACAACGGCATTCCTATGGTGCCTCAGAGGACGGGTCCATCAGAACTAGACAATTTTCGGCGCTCCCTGCCTGTGTATGAACATAAAGAGGAAATCGTCCAGCTTATCAGAGAAAACAGGGTGGTACTTGTGGTGGGAGAGACTGGCTCTGGAAAAACTACACAGGTGGGTCTGTCTGACAGATGCATGATCCAACACAGTTGTAAACAAAAGTTTAAATACACCTGTAAAGACCGTGTACTAGTGCATCTCCAAAGATGATTCCACAAAAGTCGAGGGTCATTCTACCTCAATTTACCAAATCTATAGTTTGACTGATTTTTATTTAAAGTGTTGAACATCGATTGAGTTGATCATGTGTAAAATGTGGAATTAATTGGTTACATTTGTTTTTGAGTTAAAAATGCCTTAATAATTCAGCTACCAGAAAGCATGCGTTTATGACAAATAGAATTGTTCGATAAACCTGGAACTGCAAAAATGATTTGACCACTTATTAAATATATTAGACAAATATATCAAATATTGTGACACTAAGAAAATACCACAAGAATGTTTACAAAATTAGAGGAACTAAATTTAATGATGTTCTATAACTATTCTGCGGTATGTGGTAAAGACAGAGCCTGGAGATTCACGCAATTGTAAAAGTCATTCAGTGTCTCTGTGTGTTGTCCAGATTCCACAGTTTCTGCTAGATGACTGCAGCAAGAATGGAGAGCTGTGTAGGATCTTTTGCACTCAGCCCAGACGCCTGGCTGCCATTGCTGTTGCTGAGAGAGTGTCTGCTGAGAGAGGGGAGACTGTGGGCCAGACTGTTGGTTATCACATCAGACTGGAAAGCAGGTAGATTTACAACAACAAAAAACAAATAACATGAACTTTCTTTATTTTAAAGGTAAATAAAAAAGCTAGCTATAAAGGGCTCATAACAAGTTGACTGTAATCCTACGAGTTTCCACAGAAATCAACTGGACTTCTCTTTAAGGTTCTTGGAGACATTGAAAAAAGGAAAAGCCATTGATTGCCCATTTTACTACCACCTTTATCCTCGAGAAGACAAACCATGCATATTTGGTCTTCCAAAAATACACAAGGAAAGAGAACCACTCAGACCCATCAGCAGCAGCATCAACTCAATCACATATAACATTGCAAAACAGCAACACACAAGCAAAGCAATGCGGTATATGTAGTCCAGTGCAGTAAAGAGTGCGCAAACTTGTACATAGAGGAGACCAAACAGCTTCACAAGCGCATGGCTCAACACAAGATAGCTGCTCCTCAGGACAAGACTCAGCAGTTCACCAGCTCGCTGTCATTAACATCTTGAATCATACCTGACATGGCAGATTCATATCCTTTGTTGTGTAAACTGGCAGCTCCATCACCATGATTGGTGGACCACCTGGTTTCACAACAATACACACCTTGAATTGCATGAGTGCTGGGCCGTTAATGGACTATTAGCCATGTGAGCCGGAGTGACTATAAAACCCTGAAACTCCCCATCAGTCCGTTAGAACTAAAGAAGCCTCATGGATGAGAGGTGAAACGTCTTCACGAACCTTAAAGAGATGTCCAGTTTATTTCTATTTCATATGGCTGACATCGCATCCCACTTTGTGTCATACAGTCTTCTGACTCGTGACAGTTACTGCTTACACATGTTACACGGTCACCAGGAATAGCCCCAAAATGTTTTGATGACCCTTTGTGTATTAGGAAATTACTAATTAGTAGGGCTGGACCCGAATAGCTGACTATTCATTCGCTGTGCTGGAATCAGGATATCAATTTTGATCTCCAAATATCCCCCCCGGCTGAATACTCAGCTACACCCCACACACACACACACACACACACACACACACATACAACCTTGGCTGGCACCACGGAAATGGTACTATAACCGCCAAATTCTACCTGAGCATGCCGCCCACTTCCAGCCCGCCAGAGCCTGCGCACACCCATGTCTCTCCTGTCGGAACGAATACTCACCCGCCGCTCCCTCCCAACTATTCGTGATATTCGTCATTGATTGGGCCGCATATCCGGAGAACAGAAAATGCTATTCGGCGCAGCCCTACTAATTAGAGAAAACCAGAGAGGTCTTTTTAATTGCTTTAACTTCAATTTGAAACATTAGCATGTAAGACTAGTCTTCCAGTGAAACCTTTGTGAGCTTGTGGAAAATGTATATTTCTTGAAATGGAAATGACTTGTAACTGTTGACTTTGCAAATCTTAGGGTCTCTCCCAAGACACTGCTGACCTTTTGCACCAGTGGAGTGTTCCTCAGAACACTGATGGCTGGAGATGCCAGCCTGACAACTGTCACACACGTCATTGTGGTGAGCATCAAGACTTCAAATGTAAAGGGCATTTTCCATCAGTATGACTGTTTGGGTCATACTGTGCACTCTCCATGTTCATTGCAGTGATTCTGGGATACATGTTTTTATATGCTTCATTTTAAACATTTAATGTTCGGTTGAACCAAAAGTAAACAGAGCGGCGTGGATCTCCGTCCCGCTCAATTTGCTGGTTGACCTAATGGCATGCAAATTCGTCCACGCAGAGTACTGTATCTACATATGTGAGACTGACTTTGTGGAAATTCAGTAACTAAATGCAATGGCAGATTAAAGACTGGACCACTGTGGACAGTCTCAAGTCATTTCAGTTTGATAGTCTGTCAGTACTTGTTTGAACCAGAGGACATGTGAAGATAAATTAAATAGAAAATAATAGAGGATGGAGCAGATGCTGGTTTCACACTATTTTGTACAGTCCCTTGTTTCCCTGTATCTACAACAGAGCTGGAAGGTGCAATGTTAATATGACCTTTAGAACCACCATTGCCACAATAAAGGCCAGCAAGCCAAACAGAATTAACCCAGAATCATGCTTAAAGACAATGACTTTAAAGCAGTGTTTTTACTGCCTTCTCTGGTAACCACACTCAGCAGTGATGTCACTAAGTCCTGTAGTACACCTACATATCAGTACAGTGGAACTGCAAAGTTAAGCCACTGGAGGTCAGCAAAAACAAGTTCAAACTTCAAGTTCCATTTGAATTTTGTGGTGAACTGACTGAGCAAGGACATCATGTTAAAGGGCCGTTCTCTCAATAGGATGAGGTGCACGAGCGTGACGGTCTGACTGACTTCCTGCTCACGAAGATGCGAGAGCTCCTTCAGAAGATCCCCACACTGAAATTGATCCTCTCCAGTGCAGCTCTGGATGTAGACCTGTTCCTTCAGTACTTTGGCTCCTGCCCCATTATCCGCGGTAAGTCCTACGAACCTCCACGTTCTTTAAATCCGTGCTGATATCAGATGCACTCTGTAGCATTACTGCTGTTTGTCAGCCCGTTGGCGTTTTTGTGACAGTTGGGGAAATTCCAGAGAACAGCTATTCTTACCCGCAGTGCTTTTGATTGAGATGAAGGGTTTGAAGAAAAATGTGAGCTTGTTGTATGCAAGCATTTTGTAAAAAAAAAAAAAAAAAAAACGGGGGAAATTTAGTTTTTTGCTTCTTTATAGGGATGTAAATAACACCAATTCTTCTGGTACTTCCTTTTTTTATAGCACTATATGCATCAGAAATACTAGACAATCACAACACATGGAATAAAGCAAATATAAGCAGATCAAATCCGTTGCAACTTCTGGAAAATATTGCACCAAAAGTGTATGGATTTATTTCACATTTGAGTTGGATGATCATGGCCAAGTTATAGACAACCACAAGGCACACACAGAGTCAGAGTATTTTGGATGAAAAAAGCAAACAAAACAGACTTCTCTAATAAGCTATCCAGAAAAACTAAATTTCAAATTAAAAGACGAGTCATTATCTGAACCAATGCAATTACAGTATTTCTCTAAGGTGTGATACATAGAATGTAATGTTGATATTTTATTTATTCATAAATGAAATATTTTTCCTGCAGTTAAAGGAAGGCAGTTTGAAGTGAAGGAATTCTTTCTAGAGGACATTCTGAGGCTGACTGGCTTTAACAGTGTGGACATCGGGAAATACAACGAAGAGAAGCAGACAAGTATAAAGCTTTATTCAGTAATCTATAGTTTCGGTCTGGCCTAGCTTTAGTTTCAACTGTGTGTATCTCATATTCTGCTTCTCAGAGGACAGAAAACAGAAATGTTTGACCGAGTGGTGTGAAGCAGTGAAAACCCACTCTGGTGGGGAGAAACAGAGGACTCATGTGTTACCTCCAGGCTTTTTCCAGGACAACAGCTGTGGGGACAGAGAAGGCGGAGCCATCAACAG
>NW_007578306.1:247916-248898 GCF_000690725.1 Stegastes partitus
GATAAGCCAATGCTGCAGAGTTACATCTAAATGATTTCAAAGCAAGGGATAATTTTCATGGAAAAATATATAGTGTATGTAAACTTCTGGTTTCAACTGTACATAAAATTGAGACACACAGGTGAGTTTTTAGGAGTGTAAAGCTGCTTCTACACAAGACGTAGCACTGGGGCTGCTGTGCTCTGATACCTATTAATTTCAATAGCTTGCGCTGCGCCACACAACAACGGCATGCTGCTGCAACGATCAGGTTGGTGAGACCACGTGCTCCTCACAGTTGATGGCATGGAGGGCAAAGTGGAGGAAAGTCTGGTGCTGTGTGTGTCTGAATTCCCCAAATTATATGACACAACTTTGCAGTTCAGTTGAGACTCGGATAGGAAAGCTGTCATACTAACAAGGCTAGGGCTAATGCTGAAGTATTTGTCTTTACAGAGAACTTCTAAAGTTCTACCTGAGTAAATGACACATGACAGCCTGTATTTGCTAAACAGCATTTAAAAATCTTCGAGAGCACAAGGAAAAAGATGCCGTGGTAAGGCAACTTGAACTTAACGTCACCTGGCTAATAGGTGATAATAAGTCCCTGAGGTGTAGCTTGGTGATGACTGTATTAATCTTCCAAGGAAGTTCTCAGCAGCAGACACAAGGAGACAGATCAGAGCTGACACAAGGATAAATGCAGCAAAATACAGAAAAGTTATTAAAGAAAACCTGCTTTCGAGAGCAGTGACCTCAGAGTAGGACAACGGTTCAGCTTTCAGCCCAACACAGACCTGAAGCAAACAGCCAAGACAAAGTGGAAGCAGCTTCAAGACAAGTCTCTGTCTGTCCTTGAGGGGCCCATCCAAATCCTAGACAAAAACCCCACTAAACATCTGTGGACTAGAAGTTCACAGATGCTTCCCCCTCAGACTGACAGAACCTAAGAGAACCTTCAGGAAGAATGGGATAAACTGCCCAAATTCAGGTGTGAAAGACT
>NW_007578306.1:249092-253446 GCF_000690725.1 Stegastes partitus
TGTATACCCCTTAATGGTAATGGCATCTTTCAACAGAATAATAATAATGCCCTTCCTTGGGCCACTTTTGGTAGGTACTGGTCACTACATAACTGGAACATCCCACAACGCCTGCGGTTTTGGAATGCTCTGAACCAGTCGTCTCGTCGTCACAAATTGGTCCTTGCCAGAGTTGCTCAGATGCTTACGTTTGCCCACTGCCCTGCTTCCAGCACATTAACTTCAAGAACTGTTTATTTGCTACTCTGTGTGTCACACCCCTTAACAGGAGCCACCATAAAGAGATAAACAATGGCATTCATTTTTCCAGTTTGTATGTTTTGGCTGACCAGTGATCGATGGATTCTCACTTATTGTAGTTACGTCTACTCATCCAGTTGTAAAGATGGTGTGATTAGCTTCTTGTCTCAGCTTCTGAATGTTGCAATGCAGCACCTTACCCATGGAAGTGATATGAATTGCTTTCTTTCCACACTATTACAACTTAGTTTGCCTACAAATACACCTACATTTAGGTCAGAACACACTGTCTTGTTTTCTGTCAACACGTGGAATATCAGGTATATCTCCCACTGTGGTTGGGAAGTCTGTGAGACCACTGAGAGGGGTCGAGCTAAGGGTCTAATCTTCCCATTCTGTGCAGAACAGAACAACTGAACATCCGCAAGTATAGCTGGTTAGCTACAGTTGTATGAGGTAATTATGGTAATTTGGAAACAACCATTCAGGATTATTGTACAACCTAACTTTACAAATATACAGCAGTTTTGAGCGTTAACATTTTGTGTGATGTGGTTAGAAACTGGACAAAAGCTCATATCTACAGTATGATCTTATTTTTTGTCAAAATACAGCAGCGTGTTAAGTTCTACTTGAGATTTCTCAGTACAGAAATCAACAGTTTGGATTTCTTTTTTATTGAGGTCTACAACAACTTCAACATTTTCATCAAATATCTATGTGGTAAATGTTTTATCCAGACAAGCTTTGCTGAGTGAACATGGGTTGTGTGTGTGTTACAGAGTAACAATGGCACAGAACCGCTGGAGCCGTGGCTGCTTAGAGAGATGGACTCCTGCATTTCCAGCGTTTTTCTTAATGAAGACCAGGATGCTTTTATACAGCTCTTCAACCTTATCGTCAATGAAAGTGTTAACGGTATGACTTTCAGGGCTAATCTCTGCTCTTGTTCTGGAATTAGGCCATATTTGTTTAGACACAAAATATCAAAATTTCTTCCATTAGCAGTGGCATATAATTTCAATTTGACTTGGATGAAGGCTCTAGCTGTTTCCTCATGTATTCTTTTATCTAGTGGACTACGCACACAGGGAGACAGGGGCCACACCTCTCATGGCTGCAGCAGGTCGAGGATTCCTTACTCAAATGGAGCAGTTGCTCAGCATGGGTGCGGACATCAACATGAAGGCATCCAATGGATGGTAGGATAATATTAAATTAAGTCGCACTGCAGTTTCCTATTACTGTAATAGGCATTTCTGTGATTCAACATTTTGTACTAGTTTTCCTTTCCATAAAAAAGAGGCAGCATTTAATTAGACAGTCTTGTAAAATGAATAACATGAAATTTGAACATTACACATTTCACTAATGTGATTTTAGACATAATCCTAATAATGTAACAGAAAATGTAGCTGTATAAACTGCAAACTTTACACTCAAACAAATGTCTTAAAACTGTAGCACACCTGTGATGCTTGTTTTTGTCTAATTTCAGGACTGCCTTAGACTTTGCTGAACACTTTCAGCAGGCGGATGCTGTGGATCTTCTCAAATCCTCCATGTAGGTGTAATGTTTACACAACATATGGTCCCTTTAGGAAGTATTCAGACCCCTATACTGTTGGCAGATTTTATTGTGTTACGTTTTAAGTAGACAGAATTGGCATTTCCCCCAACAGTCTACATTCAGTAGCCCATTCTGACAAAGTGAAAGCACTTTTTTTTTTAGAATGTTTTTGCATATTCATTAAAATTCAAAAATCGTATATATTCCTATTTTTCTTCAGAACTGGTTTTCGGTTTGAACAAGTTTGACTAAATTACGTCAATACTACAACTTGCCATTGTGTAGAGCAGAGTATTTTGAGTGTAAAAGTGAGCTGGTGTGCTTCAGCTGCAGCATGTGGCAGAGGGGTAGGTGGTGACTGAGGCAAGAACTAAATAGATCCACACATTATAGATAAGCCAATGCTGCAGAGTTACATCTAAATGATTTAAGGCAAGGCATAATTTTCATGGAAAAATATATAGTGTATGTAAACTGGACTAGAAGTTCATAGATGCTTCCCCCTCAGAATGACAGAACCTAAGAGAACCTTCAGGAAGAATGGGATAAACTGCCCAAATTCAGGTGTGAAAGACTCACAGACTAAGCGAAGAATACTTAAAGTTGTAACTGCTACAAAAGGGGCTTCTACATACTTCAGTTAAGGGTCTGCAAACCTTTGTAGTATAAGAGATTTTGTTTTAGAAAGTAGAAAATCATATTTTGACTTGTTTATGTTTATAGCAGGTGTGAACACTTTCTGAACCAACTGTGTATTGTTGTTACTGTGCAGTCCTTTGGGAGAGGTGACCAACCTGGACAAGGAGGCTCTGGTGCAACGTACCACTGCAGAGATCAGCGCTGAAGAACACGAGCTGCTCAAACTGTACCACCACAAATTTGACGATCAGTGGGTTGACCTGGATCTCATCATGGATCTGCTGCACAACATCTGCTCCACCACCAGTGACGGTGAGACTTGGCACTATAACTTTAACCGCATAGTTGTTTATTGAGAGGTGTATTCACTGAGCCATTCAGCCTAAAGGTGAAGATTTACACTATCAATGTGACCTATTTCCTAGAGGACATGAAAATCAGTCCCAGCCAGATATCACACTATATGGTTGATATTACAGGATTATTGGAATTTGAAGTTTTTAAAATACAGTCATGACTCGATAATCCGACACTAAATGTATATGTGCCATATGAAGTTCATACAGGAGATCACATACAAGTCGCATTTAATTGGAAATGTGAACGAACTCATAAAAAAAAATCAGAACTGAGCATCAAGTCCTGCAGTCTGAACAGAGCCAATCTGTTGGATTGTTAAGTCAGATAATACGCTGTTATCCTTATTTGTGACATAAAATGTCATGTCAGAGTCAGAATCCAAGGCTGTCGGTATGTTAAGGCTATTTTCTATGGGTTCCATTTTTTTTCCCCTAAAAACGTGTCAGATAGCAGAGTTTTCGGATTGTTAAGGGTCAGATTATTGAGTCACGACTGTAGTTCATTTGCAGTTTTCAATTGACATGGTTTCAAAGTGATATGGCAGTCATGTGAAAAAGAAAGTACACCCAATTCCTATCCACAAAGATGATAGTCTTAAACAAATGACATTTAAAAAAAACACATGAGCAGCTTTTTTGACTCTAAAGTCTCAAAAAAATCAAAAATTTCATCAGAGGATCTGGAAATAAGGTTTACAACTATAGGTTGTTCAAAAGGTACATATATATTTATATATGTCACTATACTTTTTCCCATTAACTTAAAGGAATCTTGAAATATTGCGCTCCTAACAAATGAATGACAGAGTTGTTTGGCTACAGTAACAGAGCAGCTTTTCAGGAGAAGAACATCATGCCACCTCTGAAGCATGATGATGGAAATGTTCTGGTTTGGTGTTACCCAGATGTGTATCCCATTAAAATGTTTTGGGAATGACTTGAAATGGGCAGTACATGCAAGAGAACCCTCAAACATCTTAATATTTTCGGTCAACACATTATTGACATAGATGTTTACAAAAGGATTGCAGAAGCATGACCTTTTTCTATCAAAATAGTAGCGACTCATCTTCCCCTCTGGCTTGTAACATGTCTGGCGTTTTATGATAGCTCTTTTGCAGCTGACCGTAGCATCAGCTGGTCGATAAGTAATTCCCTTCTCAACTCAAAAGACAAAGTAAGAAGTGGTGTGCCAGGAGGAGTTCAAGAAAACACGTCTACATGGCAGCCATTTTTCTCGCGTTGTCACAATGTTACCTTTTATCTTTTGGTCTTCAGGTGCTGTCCTGATTTTTCTACCTGGATATGATGAGATTGTAACGCTCAGGGACCGCATCCTGCATGACGATAAGAGATTCTTCACCCACTCTGACAGGTACAATGTTAAAGGCTCATGGGGGAAATATTCTGAGAATTCTGTGTTGTTTCTGTTTGTTTAAAGTCGTGGTAAGTTGATGTTTCTGTTTTTTCTCACTGGCCGGGACTTCATTTATGGTAGCTGCATTTGGATCTACATCTGGAGGAATGTGCTCCAGAGGCATTATTA
>NW_007578306.1:253842-305357 GCF_000690725.1 Stegastes partitus
AAATAGAAATAAAAAGAGGAATGTGTCTGAAAACAAAAATTATTCCAACTTTCTTCTGCTTTTGGGGACATTAAATAAAAGTCTCTTGGATGACAGTGTAGAGAACCTTTAATTTAACCCCTGGAATCAAAATGAAATGAATCAACTAGATGTGGATCTCTTTGAATACAACATCATGGCCATTTCAGATTTGCTACAAAAGTAGGAGAAGGTTCTGGCTGCTTTCCCCAATTGTGTTGCGCAGGTCTTTATTTCCCTGAATCAGTGGAGAGTAGAAATTTAGCACAACCCTGAACCAGATTTAGGGGAACAAGCCAAGTTGAAATAAACCTCTGAACCTTATGTAGTTTCAGGCCATTTTTGCTCCTATCAAATTTTTACTCACAACGGGCTTATTTTTCATTGCTGTGTAAAGTCCTGCACGTCTATGGAAACAGCCCAACCAGGCTTTATCTTTGTATTGTCATTGTGCTGTCATGTAAACTGTTCTAAGTATAGATGAGCTTGTAGCACATTGTGTTGTTTATCTGACAGAGATGTGCCGTCTCTTAGGTACCAGGTCTTCACTCTACATTCAGACATGCAGAACTTGGATCAGAAGAAAGCCATGAAGACCTCTCCACCTGGTATCAGGAAGATAGTGAGTCACTGTTGTTCGTGGCTTTTCGTTTTCATCTGCTACATTTAAAATAAAATGCAGCAATTTGGGACAGCTTGTATTGAATTTTGCACATTTAGGAGAGAAACCTTGATTTCTAAATGCATTCAGGCATTTCTTTTGACACCCAAGGGCAACACTCACCAGCAGCATCTTGACAAGTTTAGCTAGGTCCACTTATGTGCACTCCAGAATTGTATCACACAGTATTAGATGAGTTCATCACTTTTTGTAACAGTTAGCATGTTTTCATACTTTTACTTGTGACAAAATACACAGTACTGTGGAAAATTTTCAGGCACTTGTAGATCCTTTTACATCCCACAATATGCATCAGGGAGACATGGAATTTATCCCCAATTTATTCTGCAGTATGACAAAACACCAAACATACATCCAGGGTTATAAAGATAAGATCTATCATCAGCTGCAAGAAGAGCAAGATCTGTGCAACAGCCCACCTGCCAAGTACCCAGAAAAACCTGCCTTGGACATTTTGTGCTGCTACAAAGGCAAAGGGTGGTCACAACAAATATTGATTTGATGTATTGTCTTCTGTTTACTTTGTATGAAGTTGGTTGATAAATAAAAACTCTTCTTGGCGTTTTTTTCTTTTCAGATTCTTTCTACTAACATTGCCGAGACAAGCATCACCATCAATGATGTCGTCTTCGTCATTAATTCGGGAAAGGTCAAAGAGGTGCAGTAACTATTGAAGAGTTTTCAGTTTGACATCAGCATGAAGTCTAACAGGCGGCTAGTAATTAACTAATAAATGTATTGTTTTTGTTGTTGTAGAAGTCTTTCGATCCCCTCAGTCATGTATCCATGTTAAAGACAGTTTGGACCTCCAAAGCCAGCGCTCTGCAAAGGAAAGGAAGGTAACATCAACATTCTGGTATTTTTAACCCCTGCAACAAGTAATAAACCCTGTATCTCACCAAATATTTTATACTTGTAAATAAATGTGAAAGCTTCTGTTACAGACTAAATTAGTTTTTGCACCCTGTTATTAATCTTAGTTTCTAAAATGTCCACTGATCATGTGACATGTCCTCAGAGCGGGCCGCTGCAGACCAGGGATCTGCTTCCACCTCTTCAGTCGGCTCAGATTCAACAACATGCTTGAATTCCAGATCCCAGAGCTGCTGCGGATGCCACTGCAGGTAGGCACGGCTGTATTCAACTGTTGAAAAATGTATTTGTGAACACTTACTTGACAGCTTTGCAACATATGATAACAAATAATTTTGATATGTATTTTTTAATTTAATGCTCTGCACTTACTTATTTACTTAATGGTATGATCCATCAACACCCTCTGGTTTTTCGCTCCAGACTCAATTTTCCTGAATGTGGGCTCATATTTAAAGCAATTCAGTCTCCTGCAATTCTATGGAACCAGCACAACCATTGCGAGTAGAAAGAGCTGAAAAGCGTCTTGTGTGCAGTATGATGCTATAAATCAAAAAAAAGAAAATAAAGTTACATGTCTTTGATTACTTATTTAGAAAAATAAAACCAAAAACATGGAATCAACATGTACAACATTTTTTTAAATGCCCACAGGTGTTACCAACACTGGAGAAAAGTGGTGACTCTTTATGCTGTACATATTTTACTACTTTGTGTAAACACAGCCTGCAGCACAGCCAAAAAGGCCCTGATTTTTTGCCATGCGACTGTTAGCTGAGTCACTAATTACTTCTTTGTTGTGCCAAGAAGCACAGAATTTTTTCCTTCCAGAGAATGAAAATTTGTCAAGTATGGCTAAAATTCTTCTTCATTTATCACCTTCCTATAACTATTTGCAAGCACTACTGGTCCATGACCTCTGGCTACATCGTGTCCTAGACATGATCTTATAATTCTGAATCGTTGAAGAGTTGTGCAGCGGCTCGTTCTTCAGCTTCATGTTTATGATCAGACCCCACTTTATTGATTGCTGTTTGTGGTACATCTCTATTATTCAGCTGCTAGTCGTAATTATTGAAAATTTTTATGTAAGTAGCCTCTGAAACAGCCTACTGGAGGATAATAGGGGAATTTGATTGATTTGAGTGATCAAATTTTGATGAATAAAATATTACAGATATGTGTAAAATAGTCCCAGATCTTTAGTTTCCAGCAGTCTTGAGTTTCCAATAACTTCTACAGCTCTTGCTTTTCTTTAATGGAATGACAAAAATCTGCTGGGTCAAAATAGACATATGACAATGCTAATATTTGGTTAAATGTCCTTTGCCATTTTTTTTCCCGTTTATTGTTCTATTCAATCTGCTGGTTTGTCCTGTCATGTCATGTGTTTCAGGAGCTGTGTCTTCAGACCAAACTGCTGGCTCCTGCCTCCTGCCCAGTAGCTGAGTTCTTGTCTAAAGCTCCGCAGCCTCCTCCAGCACATGCAATTCGTTACGCTGTGCAAATGCTGAAGGTAACAAATTGAACCTCACTAAACCTCACGTCATTCAGATTTCTGACACAAATCACCACCGTAATTTTCGGACTGTTGAGCGCACCTGAATATAAGCCGCACTCGCTAACTTGAAAAAGAAAAAATAATTTGTACATAAATAGGCAACACTTGTCGATAAGCCGCAGGTGTCCACGTTGTAACATGAGATATTTACACAGAAAATGTTTTTAAACTTTTAAATATATACGTACCGGTAACATACACAAATACGTACCGTACATGTTTTTTTCCTAACAGTACCTGTCACATGGCTGGTTAAGAAAATAAAAAATACAGTAGCCTACCAGGAAAAGTCATTGATCGCTATCTTCATCTTCCTCCTGCGCACTAAAACCACTAAAGTCATCTTCTTCAGTGTTGGAATGGAGCAGCCTCAGAATTACTTCATCACACACTTCCTCAGTCTCTCTTTCGTTGTCGCTCTTAATGTCACGTCTCGAGGCAAATTTGTAAAAATCGTAAAAATCCATAAATTAGCTGCATCGTTGTTTAAGCTGCAGTGTTCAAAGCGTGTGAAAAAAGTAGCAGCTTATAGTCTGGAAATTACGGTATATACAAAGACCACCTACCTTCACATCCATATGCAATATTTCAGTAAGATTACTTTGTGTATATATTGACTGTCACTGCCTTTCTATTCAGATAATAAATGCTATCGACCAGAATGAAGACCTAACTGATCTTGGGTACCACCTGGCTGATCTACCTGTGGAGCCCCACCTGGGCAAGATGGTGCTGTGCGGAGTTGTCCTAAAGTGTCTGGACCCCATTTTAACCATTGCCTGTACTCTGGCCTATCGTGATCCCTTCATCCTTCCCACCCAGAGCTTTCAGAAAAGAGCTGCTCTCCAGTGTCGACAGCGTTTCACTTCTAATACCTTCAGTGACCACATGGCTCTACTTCGAGCTTTCCAGGTAGGCAAGGACCCATATAAGTGATATGTTCTGTGATGAGTGCTTGATTTGAGGATTGGTGTGACTAATGCTCCCAACCAGGTATTTGGACTCTCAAATGTTCACAGTAAATTGTAGAAGTCATAAAATGATTAACAGGCCAGGAACATGTTCTGGCAACTTACTTTTGCTGAACAAGATATTTTATGTTGTAGCTCAAATTTGAACTGACTTGTAAATTATATGCTAGTGTTTTGTCTTGGTGTCTATACAAACTGAAATGAAACAATGTCTGAATGGGTGATTGTTTAGTAGAACTGCTTCTTCATGCAGTGCCCTGAAAAAGTATTTGCCTCCTTCCTGATTTCTTCTACTTCAGCATATTTCTCACACTTAATGTTCCAGACTGCCGAACTATTATTTATTTTATTTATTATTACACAGAGATAACTCACAAAATGCAGTTTTTGAAGGATGATTTATTGAAGATTTATTGAAAACCTGTATTATATTGATTCAATCAAGTTAGATGGTTTTCCAGCTCAAACTGCCCCTTTAAAGTCTTGCTACAGCATCTTAGTTGGATTCACATTTGACTTTGACTCGGCCACTCCAAAACCTTCATTTTGTTCTTTTTGAGCCATTCAGATGTGGACTTGCTGGTGTGCTTTGGGTCATTGTCATACTGCAGAATCCTTTTGCATTAAGCTTGAGGTCATGAACTGATGGGTGGATATTCTTCAGGAGGATTTTCTGATAGAGAGCAGAATTCATGGCTGCATCAATTATGACAAGTCGCCCAGGTCCTGTGGAAACAAAGCAGCCTCAAACCATCCACGACCACCACTATGTTTCACTGCTGGTGTGAAGTTCTTCTTGTGGAGAGCAGTATATGCTTTAAGCCAGATGTAGCAGGACCCATGTCTCCCAAAAAGTTCCACGTTTCACTCATCAGTCCACAGGATGTTATCCCAGTAGTCTTGGGGTTTATCCAGATATTTATTTTGCAAATGCCAGACGAGCCTGTATGTTCTTTTTGGTCAGGAGTGGTTTGTGCCTTGTAACTGTCCCACTGATGTCATTTCTGCCCAGTGTCTTCCTTATTATGGAATCATGTACACTGACCTTAACTGAGGCCAATATTTTTTTCACAGCACTATAGGTTGTAAGTTACCATTGCTTTCGTATAAAGGGAGGAAGGGATCGTATTATGTTCCCATCAGCAGATTGCATTTCTTCAGCCAAAACAAGATGGGCAAATGAAAAACTAGAGATGCTAAAAAAAAGTCTTTACTTTCTTTTTTTTCTTCTTTTGACTTGTGATCAGGAGCCTGACAGCAGCAGGAAGCCAGATTGGATTAGGATCTTGAAAAGATTGGTTATGAAATGGTTTCCTGAACACGACAAAAAAAAACAAAATGAAGTTTTGACTGTTTTCACAATAATAACACAATCTGAACATATTTAGCTACTGCTTAATTGATATGTAACTTATAGAGAAAAAAATCAAATATGCTGAAAATCTATTTTATTGTTAAAATACAGATAAAATGACAAAGAAAAATACAAATGCTGAAGCAAGACAAATTTATTTATTTATTTTTTTTCTGAAGACAAGTGGCCTCACAGGGAATAGTGTTTGAGGAGCCCCAACTTACTGTTCCTGCACACAGCAGTGACCTCTCTGTCCCTTTTTCATGGTGGAACTGTGTTATATGGTATCCTACTTCTTTGTAACTGTAGCGGGATAGCATGGATACTGACGAGGTGATTTAGGCACCAAGGAAATCGTCATTACTTTCATAGCTTTTATGAGTCAGTCGTGGTAAATAAACTTTATGGAATTATAAATATAATGATAATTCTTATTGATTTACTCACATTCCAGTTTAAATATAACAATTTCTCTGAATCCTGTATGTATCTGTTCACACTTTAAAACATCATATCTACCCAGAATGTTCAACTGGCCATTTAACAGTTTATCTGGACGAATAAATCTCAACTGAAAAAAACAAACGAAACTATTGTGGTCTAGTGAAAAAGCCTATTGTGAATAAATGTATTGTTAGCAGTGTAATGTGTGGCCTTTCATTCTGATAGAGATATGAGGCCACATCCTTAACACAGATGAGAGCTAATATGTTTCTGTCATGTTTGTTCTGACAGGCATGGCAGAAGGCTCGCAGTGGCGGCTGGGAGAGATCTTTCTGTGAGAAGAATTTCCTGTCCCAAGCTACCATGGAGATGATACTTGGCATGAGGACACAGCTGCTAGGACAGCTCCGTGCTATTGGTCAGTTCTACTTCTATGTCTTTATTTCCATTCTTAAGTCGTCACGTGTGTTGTGTCAGTGGATCAGTGGACAGGAAAATAGACCTCAAGCACAAATATAGCTCAGGGTGGCATCTCTGGTAAAACATGAGCAAAGATTTTATGATATGTATAACACAATCAGAATCATAGTGTTCATATTTTCATCCTCATTTTTTATAAGTCTTTTATTTTTCCAACACACACATATAATGCAAAATTCATGTCTATGAGGTAAAAATGACAGAGGTACAGACCTCAGGGACCTCATAGCTGACTTGTGGCCAGCATGGGTGTGTCTCAGCAGCAGGGATACTGGTCGGTGATTGGTCAAGAGAAATAGAGCCAAATACAGAGAAGTCCTTGAAGAAAACTGCTTCAGGAGTTTGTTTACAAAGTGATATGTAAATTAAATTATGTAAATGCCTGATTTCAGTTTTTGACTTTTAATAGATTTGCAGATTTTTTTTTTTTTTATTCAACCCTTTATCTGGCAAAGAACTATATATGGTAACTCCTGCAGGCTTAAAAAATGCCAGGGGGCAGAATCACGTGACTTCATCCAGCCAATCAGTGAAGATCAGGCTACATCACAACACAGTCACTATGACCTCTGACCAATCACAGTGAGCCAGAGCGACACAAGTGTCATAACTTCCCAAATTCTGACTGGTGATTTGAAAATAGATGTTCCTTCATGTTGATATGTGCATATTTTATGGTAATTTATCCACATATTATTTGGGTTTATTTATTTTTGTACCTTAGGTGGGCGAGGAATCATATATGGTAACTGCTTTGACTTTGATTTGCAGCCTAAATCTGAAACTTTTTTTTTTTTTTAAGTCAAAAAAGAAAAAATGTCCTCTTATATCCACCAATGTCCCATCAGGGTTGGAATTTTAAATTTCCAAGTATTTCAATGAGTACCCTATAAAGGGTTAAAATGAAATTTACAACTCAGTGAACTATGTAAAAAGCAAGCAAGCCTAAATGCTTTGTGAAGCGATTCCACTGTCTGTAATTCATTTTAAAGGACAGAACAAACTCTACATCAAGAAATTTCTAATGTTAATCATTTTTGTTCAGTAAAAGAAATAACGCAGTCTTTTTGTCCCCCAGGTTTTGTGCGGGCCCGTGGGGGCAGTGATATCCGTGATGTGAATCTGAACTCTGAGAACTGGGCTGTGGTGAAGGCAGCCCTGGTGGCTGGCATGTATCCAAACCTGGCCCATGTTGACCTTAAGACCTCCCAGTGTTCCAGTAACAAGGAGAAAAAGATTCACTTTCATCCGACGTCCATCCTGAGCCAGGTCCAGCTTAAGGTTGGTCGGAAAGAATGTTATTAATATGTAATATTCTGTCTTTACTTTGTGTTGTGTTATTACTAAAAGGGTCTTAACTGAGTAATGTCTTTAAGCAGTCGCATAGCTTGTTTTTTCAGTCTATGTTCAAATCCCTCCTGCTTTCCTATTGCTAAAAAATTCTTTGCACAGATCACAAGATTTTAGGACAGCTGGATTCAGCAATGCCATCAGCAAATTTCATTTCAGGTGTTTACTTTTTGGAACGATGTCATTTACCTGATTATGTAGTGAGCCAGAGAAGACAGTGCCATGACTGGTGAATCCCAACAAACATTTGGTTTGCACAGATCTGGCAAATGAATCTGCATCAAAAATAGACTAATACTAAGATCCTTCCTCACCTGAGTTGCAAAATATAAATACAGTTGTACATTAAAAGTTACAACCTCTTCTTTTCAGTAGAGCCTACAATTTTCTAATGTTCCCTAAATACCTCACATGCAGGCTACGGTGGAAGCTAGCCAGGCGGCTGTGCACAAAGAAGGCTCTAGTCTCCACTGAGTTACTGCAGTGCAGCAACTGTGACCAAAAATTAGTTTGAAAAGACATTAAGGCATCCTGTCAGATTTACCCAAGATGAAACAAAGTGATACCTGGATGGTTTTCTATGACAGGAGTGTTGTACACCTTAATTTTACAGTTGATCATGTTCACTTAATTATAGAAAGACAAAACCATGATCAATATTCCATTCATTGCGCAGCCATACAATTGATTTCTTTTTTGCAACAAAATCTTGCTGGCTGATTTGAGTGGCTGCTGACTGATGCAGACTGATGTTTGCTTTCTGCTTCTGTTTGAGCTCCATGAACAAATCACAAATGCGCTCCTACCATTGGTCACAACAACATGTGGAGCACCGATCCTGATGTTAGTAAAGCAACGTCACATGGTCTGCTGACTCCTGACAATTAGTACGAGTACACGTTGCACATACAGGACCGTGATGCAATCCGTGCAAGTGCAACACGAACTGTTCTAGCTAACTTTCTGATCACCTCTCGTGTATTTTTTCACTTAAACGCAATAGGTAAAGTGAAATTTCACAGTGGACCTTCAAGGCACTGACAGACTGGGTGACAACCAGTGATGAACCTGGTACTGGACTGATGAGTAGTTCTCAGTTAACAGCTGGATGCAGTCTATGTTAACAAATACAAACTGGAGGAAAACATAACAAAAATAACTGCATAAATAGAAGCTCTGTTTTTCTTTTTAACCCACAGATGTAAACTTAGCTCGCCTCTGTTCCCTCACTGTCTTAATGTTTTTTTACCTAACATCAATTTTGTGTTTGATTTAACTTTTCTTTTTTTTTTTTATAGAAATACACTCTTGTTATTAACTTTGTGTCAGTAGGTATGTACCAGTTACAAGACAGAAGCAGTGCAAGTAAAATAGGTTAAATTGTGTTATTTTTCCTGTTTAGAACAGCTCAGCCAAATCAGCCCAGGCCCTTCCCACAGACTGGCTGACCTATGATGAGATGAGCCGAGGTCACAGGATGGCACATGTCCGCTGTTGTTCCATGGTGACTCCTCTCACAGTTGCAATATTTGGAGGTTCTGCCAAACTGCCCAGCTCAGCCCTTCATGAGCCTGCCTCACAGAGAGATACTGGTAAACAAATTTTTAAAAAAGAAATGTATGTTTATGTTAAGTGTTTATCAAGTTTTAGTTAAATGTGAATTTAACTATTATGTGAGCCAAGCTAGTGATCAGTTCACACTTTTTGCACAATGCAAGGTGTGTCAGAAAAGTTCCAGGACTGGTGTCACAAAAGATATATTTCAAATCGAAACTACCAACTACAAGTTTTCCCCTTCGAAGTAGGGAGTCTAACACACTTTCCCAGCCTTCTCTGCCACACCGCCATGCACCCCTGGAAGGATTCTTCCGGGATCCTCCGCAGGTCCGTCATCACAGCCATCTTGATGTCGTCCACGTCGCCTTGATGACCCCCTTGAGCTTGGGGAAGAGGAAAAAATCCCTCAGAGCCAGGTGGGGTGAGTAGGGAGGTTGCTCCAGCACAGCGATGTTCTTCTCAGCCAGGAACTGTCGGATGCTCAGGGCATTGTGAGCAGGCACGTTGTCATGGTGAAGCAGCCACGACTTGTCCTGCCACAACTCTGCCTCTTCACTGAACGAAGCAAACGGCGCAGGATCTCTTTGTAGACGTGCTGGTTGATCGTCTGAAGGGGAAAACTTGTAGTTTGTAGTTTGAAATATATTTTTTGTAAAACCAGTCCTGGAACCTTTCTGACACACCTCTTATGTAGACATATGTCTGTCATCAGGATAATCTCATATTCAACAATGCTAAATGAGTAGTAAGATGTCACTCTCTGTCAGCCCAAAACCCATGTCCACAGGAAGATATTTTGACCATTGGCTAGACTAACACATTGTGGGTCATCATAAAACACAGTACAAAGACCACTGAAATATAATGAAACAGTCATATAGATGCACACACAGTTAAGCCAAAGAGGGACCCACACATACAGTCCATAAATATTCCCTTAAAAAGGTGGAAGGCACATATACAGTAAATTGTATTGTAACTCCTACACCGTTCACCTGTTCTGGATGTGAAAACTAAAGTTGAAAGTCTGCAGTTAAAGAACATCTTGATTGTTTCATTCCAAATCAATTGTGGTGGTATACAGAGACGAAATGCTGAAAACTGTGTTAATGACCAAATATTTATGGACTTGACTGTATACACATGGACAAAATTGTTGGTACTGATCCTCTTACTAAGATGAACTATCACTAAGACAATTACTGCATGCAGGTATGCATGATAAATGTGCTGTCATATGACAACATACTGATGACATATCCACTCTAGCACCTTGTATTGCCACAATATTCCCAAGAAGATACCCTGGGGGACATGATCATAAGCTTTACCCACTAATCACAAGGTGTCTGAAGGAACAAACTCCCAATGCCACACCAGAATGCTAACAAGAGTAAGGCTGATCCATTTTTCGTTGATCAAGACTGGTCACCTAAATTTCAGGTTCTTTTCCAGTACCCTCCAATAAGCTTTTTCAGGGACTATAACTAAACATAACATAACCCCCACATGTACACCAGACACCTTGCACAGCAGCTCTGTGTGTGAATATGTGTATTGTAAAGCACCTTGAGTACCACCAAGGTAGAAAAGCGTTGTCTAAGTGCAAAGCCTGTCTGTGAAAAGTAGTCTATATCTCCATGTTCTCTCCTTCAGAAAGTCAACAGGATGACAGCAGTGACAGTGAGACAGAAGACCTAACTGAGATGAGGATAGATGAATGGATTGTCTTCCATCTGGACAGAGAGGTCAGGAACATTGCTGTCAGCACTACCCTTCCAACCTTTTAATTCTTACCTTATTGATGTTAATAACGTTTCTTTCCTCATACAACAACACCAGACTTGTGTTCCATACCAGACTTCATAGCCTTTTTGATTTGTGAGCCAAAGTTAATTACAGAGTTATTATTGACATGCTAAGGCGATGTTTATCAGATGACGTTTATTAGGTTCAATAGTGTTTTTTCATATTGTTTTTATTTCCTCCTTAAAAATGCCGCACACCGATGATAGTCTCAGAAACACAGACTCAGACTTCAGGCGTTTCATATGGAACAAAGCCAAGAAATCAGTCCTTCACTTTCAGAATCTGATTCAGAATCAGGGGTGTTTCCTCTAAGTGACGCTTAATGGATGCATTACATATACTCTTTTAGATTTTGTATCTGGGTCATTTCATTCCTAAATTACAACATTTTTAGAACAATTGCTGCTTGACCATTTCTGATTTGCCTGAAACTTGTATAGCATAAAATCTAGATATATATAAAGATACTTTAGTTTGGTTTTTTTTAAGTAGCAGGTATGGCGTACTATAAAACCAAAAATGTTGGTAGAAAGCCTAATCCAAGTAGAACAGAGTTTCAGTTTTAAAATAGTTGTTCAAATCTAACTACAAATGAACAAATATCTGTTGGGACAGTGGGATTTTTCCAGGAGGAAATTTTCATGCCTTGACATATATTTAACAGTAATCTAGTGTACTTTAGTGGTGAATTTATTCTCATGATCATTGTGGAACCAGTTTGATAGGATCAAAATAAATTAGAATAGAAATATCTTTTTAACATTTTTGGGACCAATTATTTCCTATTAAAAAGCAGAATTATTGCATCCATAGAGTATCTGAAAGTCTCGCAGATCAGCTAAACAGTTTGCCGCATGTTCCCAAAGGTCAGCTTAAAATAAAGGGAGGTTGCCATTTGTTGTCTTTGTGCCCAACTTTAGACTCATTTATCTTTAAACTGAGGATGATCTAATTTTTTTTATAAATGATTGTTTTCACTATTTTGCTCTTTTTTTCTTTTGTCAGCCATTCTTTGTTTCTCTGTTATTGTCCATGTTTTTTTTCAAGTCTTTTTATGTATTTTTATCTGATGTTTCATATGTTGTTGTTAGGCTGCAGAGCTGGTATTTGAACTAAGGCAAAGGTGGCAGAATTTGTTTACCAAGAGGATCCGTTGTCCTTCAAAGCCCTGGTCTCAACAAGATGAGGCCATCGTCCAGACTCTGGTTTCTGTATGTGATCTTCTTTCTTCCTATAAGTTTCTCTTGGCTGGTTATATTGCTTTTGCTTAATAATTAAATTCAAACTAACTTCCTTCAGGTGCTTGGAACAGAGGAGCAGAGTGCAGGCCTGCAGCAGCCCCCAGGGATTGGTCAGCGGCCAAGACCCATGTCGTCAGAGGAGGGGCTGAGGACCACTGTGAAGAGCTCCAGTAACAGCACCCGACTTCCCACCAGTACAACCAATGACAAGTATTTAGTCTCATTTGATCCTCAATTCGATTTAAAATGCAGTCTTGTGGTTTTTTCTTGTTATAGGAGAAAGTGAGGCTTCTCTCCTAACACACAGGAGAATTGTTGTACAGTGTGATGGTGGGAGAGACTTCCTGTTGCAGACTTAAATCAAAGATTGCAGTCGAGTAGCCAAAACCATTACATTCTGTGTGTTTTCCTAAGTGGGGCTGCAAGGTGGAGCAGGGGATAGCATTGTTGCCTCGCAGCAAGAAGGTCACCGGTTGGGTGAGGACACCCGGGATCTTTCTGTGTGGAGTTTGCATGTTCTCCCCGTGCAGCGTGGGTTCTCTCTGGGTTCTCCAGCCTCCTCCCACACAGTCCAAAAACATGTTGAGGTTAATTGGTGATTCTAAATTGTCCGTAGGTGTGAATGTGAGTGTGCTTGGTTGTCTGTCTCTAAGTGTAGCCCTGTGATAGACTGGCGACCTGTCCAGGGTGTCCCCTCTCCAGCCCTCCCATGGCCCTAGTGAGGATTAAGCGGTGTATAGATAATGGATGGATGGATGTTTTCCTAAGCTCTTTTCCTTGACCGCAGTGACCACAAAAACATCAAGAAAAAATGTGAAATAAAATTTCTTAGAACTTAGGAAAAGACAACTGTGGTGCTAAAAGAATGCGTCTGCACTTACACGAGACTACAGAATCATTTGGGGAATGTTGTTAATGTCAGCAGTTAGCAGTGAGGAATGTTGCTCTTAAAGCAGCCGACTGATAAACAATAAGATGTGCCAAACTTTTAAGGATATGGGCTTCCTTAAATAACCAGGTCTGCTCTGGCCCCTCCACCTCAATGATGCTCCTCAAGTACAGTCAGTTATTCAGTTAAACTGTATGTCTGCATCCCTCAGGCACCTGCATCACCTGTCCTAGAAAGGAAATTAAAGGTTCTCACCTTGTACTTTTTAAATTCGACAATTTGTGCTGTGAACATCTATATTATGAGTTGTTTATCAAGACCACAGGTAAACGTTGATAGAGGATGAGTGGTTTGCATCATTTGCAAAACAGATCAAATTACCAAAAAAAGAGAAAACAAAAAACCCACTTAGGGATGTCATAATACCTTTACCAATATCAAAGTTCACTGATTAAATATAAACAAAACAATCGGCTCTTATGGCTCCAGCCAAACATTTTGATTACACGTGGTTGATGAAGTTATACTTCACTTGAATTCTGCGTACGGCTCCAGATGTCTGTCTTGGAGTTGCTTGGATAAGTTTGACGTGTTTCCTCCCCTCATTTAGAACACTCTGTGACAACATGTGTATGCTGGCTTTTGATTGTCTTTAACATGTCCCCATTTATCTGATTCAAAATATCTGTGTACATTCCAACTAACCAGTTGCTGCAACTGAAACTAAAAGAATGACTGAAAAACACGTACTGCCATGTTTTCAAAAATCTTGGCATCAGATAAAGTATAACTTCTCGTGACATCCCTAATTTTCCTACAGAATGATCAAATATGTTTTAAATGTAAAACAGGCGCAATGACAAATAAAAGCCTGTCTGTAGTACAAGTCTGTTTCATACGTAGAAAAGGCCTGGTTCTGTCTGCAGGCCCAGGCTGGTATTCAAGAATTTTGAATAATTAGTGATGTTATGTTTCATAATCGTACTGTTCCACTGTTTAACTATTTCCCTTCAGGTCTGGTCGGATGCCAGCTTCAGACCTACTTCAGGTTAAACCCCACATCAGAGATGAGGCCTCACTGCCTGTAAATCGATACACTGATGGTCCCCTCTCTTCCAGCAGTTCTTTCTGCTCTGTGACTTTGGACAGTTCGTCTGACAGCTCCAGTCCTCCTTCCTCAGGAAAGGTATTTACTTACTGTCAAGCTAATTTCTTTTTGTTTATTTTTGTTTGTCAAGCCTTCTACTCACATTACACAAAGTGTAACTCAACACTCACTCAGTCACTTGAGAGCAAACACTGCTGTAGTAAATTGACAGACTTTCCCCTTTAAAAAAGTGTCGACTATAAAAGACTGTGCAAATAATATGTAATAAATAATGAAATTCGGTCAAGTATGTATAAATATACAAAAATGTAGTTTTCAGGAGTCTCAAGATACCTAATACTCTATTAATGTATAGAATATAATCCACTGGAAGATGTACACAGATACAACTACCTACAGAATTGGAATGCTGTGACATCACCTTAAACAGGCTGTTCATGCTCAAACTCCCCCCAGTGTTGCTGAATTAAAACAATTCTTAAAGAAGTGGGTCAGAAGATCTCCACTGAGATGTGAAAGACTCATTGGCAGTTCTAGAAAAACTTAATGTCAGTTGTTGCAGCTGTGGGTGGCCCAACCAGTTATTAGGCTTAGGGGGCAATTACTTTTTCCCACAAGGCCAGGTAGCTTATATAGTAAGATTACATCTGGAAACCAAAAAAGAAACAGCAGAATTTGAAAAAAAGAAGAAAAAAAAACAGCCCTCTTTCTCCTCTCCTCTCTGTTCTTAAGCCCCCTCAACAGACGAGAACAGGCTTCAGATGTGCAAATAGTTACTAAAAGTCAGCATTTCAACATTCACACTTGCCTACCACAAGCTTAAAACTACATTCTCCTGAGTGAAAGTCATCTGCTTTTACTCCACTACTACACCTTTTTGGAAACTATTATGGTTCAGCATTAAGAAACAACAACAACAGATATTGAGTTCACTTACTGGTTGTCTGCATGCACACACATTTGAAAAGAAAAGCCCAAAATCGGCACAGCCAGCACTATTTAAAGTAAATAACAAATGCTGCAGCCTCTCTGCACAAGAGCTACTGTGCATATGTTTTTTTACAAACTGAATGTGAGCCGTCTTCTTCCTCGAACAGGGGAGTGGAATTCCCATTGAGTCTGCCTGCAGAGGTTCCTTTCTGTCACTTACTGTTTTTATGAACTGTTTATGGTGGTAATACAAAGGTTTAGTTAGTGCTTTAATAAACTACTGAAAACCTAGAACAGTGACTTTTATTGTGATGTCATTAGTGTAACTGCATATACCCTCTTGTGATAGAGTGTACAGTTTCAATTCCACGATAGTTTTAGCTTTGATTTCATCATCTTTTGTGCTCCATTGCATCCCAGGCAGGCAAGACATGTCTTAAATAGGGCAGCATTAGCGGTGCTCATTTACATTTTCACGATTATTCAGTATGAACACAGTGTTTGTCAGTTAAAAGAGAAGAGTCCTCATGGAAAACTCCTGAAATTACAACTTCATTTAACACTTGATTTAGAACATCTCATTTGTAGCAGGTGCATGTCATCCTGATTACATTTACATAATTGGTATTAGTAGTTACTTATTCATTAGTAGACGATTAAGCGAAATTCAATGAGAGGATTGTTTGTCATTTAAACTCTGTTATTTGTTTCCTCATAATTCTTCCCAGCAGATCATAAATCCAGTATCTCCTGGCCTGGTCTTTTCATCAGTCCGATACTTCATAATGAAGAGCAGTAACAGCAGGAACTTAGAAATTTCTCAGCTGAAGGGTATCTGGTCCACTACGCCAAGCAACGAGACCAAACTTACGAAGGCTTTCCTGGAGAACAGCCTCGTCATCCTCATCTTCTCTGTTCAGGGCTCTGGACACTTCCAGGTAACACTGACAGATAATAAAAAAAAAAAAAAAAAGATTCTAGAAAACCGACATTACGCTGCATGCAATCCATGATCATAAGTGCCAGAATTTTTCAAGAAACAAAAAATAAAACTGATGTATTTTTCATAGGGCTATGCCCATATGACGTCAGTCATCACTCAGGAGAACGGCCAGGACTGGGGCTTCATGGGACTAGGAGGGGTGTTCAGTGTTGAGTGGATCCACAAAGAGAGTCTTTCCTTCCAGTGCACCCAACACATCCTCAACTTATGGAACAACAACAAGATGGTCCAGATCAGCAGGGATGGGCAGGTGAAGAGTTTACTTCATGTCATAGATGCTGTTTTGACTAAATGGTACATGCAGGAAATTCCTGACAAACCTACAGCATGAATGTTTTAATCATTGTCATGTTATCCTGCTACCAGTGGATGAGAGAACACAGTCAACAGGTGATGGCTGAAATAACAACAGTAAAGTAGAACTGAAATATAGGAAAATGCCAATACTAGTATATGGAAAAAAAATATTTGAAATATTAATTTCAGTTCATTTGTAATTTCCCAAGTTTAACATGTTTGTCTCATGTCACATTGTATTCATTCCCATACATGGCATTTAGAATTATGTCTCATTCAGTATTAGGAGAAATTATTGAGTATTAAGCAAATGTTTGAGAAAATGCAGTTTCTACAGCTGATACAGTACTTCTCTAGTAAGTTTCTGCTCAACTGCAAGTCATGGCTACAACCAAAGAGCTTAGTGAGTTTGCTATTATGTTTTCATCTCTGAGAGAGAGCATTACGGCGGCTCAGAAGACAAGGAAAGACTACTAAGCTGTACAAATAAAAGAAGTACCACGCTGAAAAATCTCAAAACGGTGTGGTAGGAAGCCACAAGCAACCACGGCACTAGCAAGAATGACGGGGTAAGAGGCCAACAAGAATCTTAGTATCTCCATAAACCATCAAGACCATCCTGATGAATCTGAGCCGTTCTGGACCAACTTCTGCACAAGTCTGGTCCCCATGGATGCCGAGTAAGGAGGACTCCACTTCTCCAAGACACACACACAAAAGCTTGCAAGCCTGGACAAAGAAGAAAGCTTTTGGTCATCAATTCTTTAGTTAGATGAGATGAAAGTGGAGTTGTGTGAACACAAGGATGTGGATTTGGTTTGGAGGAAAACAGGCGAAAGTATTCGACCCCAAGAGCGCCATTTTCACAGTCAAACATGGTGGGAATGCAATGATTTGGTTTTCAGCCGATGGGCCAGGCAACCTCGTCATCATGAGAAAATGGCAGGACATTAAGATTGTGGATAAAAACATTGCGCAGTGTGTAGAAAAACTTCTCCTTGGGCAGCGTTGGACCGCCCAGCAAAGGCAGTGATGTGAGACTTACAGCCAATGTGGTCAAGTAGTGGTGAACAGGAAACAATATTAGCATTCTGAAGTGGCCCACTCAGGGTCCAGACGTGAATCCCAGCGTTACGACCCAGTTGTCTAGGATTGACTGGGGGTAACAAGTGTTATTGGTTGGGTAAAGCAATTTTTTGCTTAGTAACAAAATTGACAAAACGGTGATAACACAAAGAAAACAGAGCTAGCGAGCCTTGCTAAATCCAAGAACTGAATAAAACCAAACAAAGACTACCAGAGTTATGAAACTAGCTAAACAAAACAACTAAATTCCTTAGCCAAACCTAAACACAGCAGCAACACCCATAAGCAACAAAAGAAACTGAACAAACAAGTGCATCACAACACACATCACAGAAAACACAGGATGTGAGTGACTCCTAACCGAATTATGCACCTGCTAACCAAAACACAGGAAACTTCTAAACTTGTTACGCAGCTGCTAACAGGAGATACAGAGAATACAAACCACAAAGACAGGAGAGGCACCCAGGCAAAGTGTTCACACTGAGGCCACGTTTACACATAGCCCGGTATTTTCAAAATGGATCTATGTTCTCAGAAATAACATTGTTCACACCAGATTGTTTTCAGAAAATCTTTGTGTACACAAACTCGCATAAACGCGTCCTTATGAGCTGCTATTAGCATGCCAAACCTATAGGGGGCAGTGTAACAAGAAGCATGCTAGCCAATCAGAATCCTGGAAAAAACACAACAAATGGCATGAATTACTTCAGTGATAATGTCGTGAGGGTCATTTATTTGAACGGACAGAGAAGTAGAGCTACTCCCAAATGTGGCGTTGGAGAACAAAACAAGTAAAATACTTGAAAATGTTGACCGAGAAACATGTCAATCCAAGTATATGGACATTTCTATCACGCTTCGGAAACGTCCACTCAGGATGCAGCAATATATTTCATTACTTCTTTATTGAAAACTAGTAGAAATACCTGCGTAGTATGGGAAGAATGCAAAAACAATGTAAATGCCATTAGCAGTCAGGGTGTAAATGAAAATGTCAGACCTATGGCAAGATGGCCGCTGTAACACTGCTTTAAACCTCCTTTAATAAACAACAAAACAATTTATTAAAAGTTATTGGAACGGTTCTTGGGTTGGTTGATACATACGGTTCTGTTATCATGGAGTACTGCCTGTAGCGTGTATTGTATTTTGTCCAAAGGAATGCATGATTGAAATCCTAATTTGCTGCTTAGTAGTGAAAGTCTGCTGTATAGTGAACTGTGTATGTAAGGGGATGATTTCAGGCAGAGCTGTGGTCTAACATTTATGTACCAACAATGCAACAGCAACATTACTTTACAGTGAACATCATATAAATCATCAAAATGTTGTGCTATGCATATTTTATTTGTGCTGACAGCTATTATTTTCAAGTGCAGCATAATTAGCACAAATAGAAATCTGTTAGAAAGCAAATAGCTGATAAAGGACTGCATTCTAAATGTTCCACCATCTTTCTGTCTCATGTAGGAGTTAGAGCCCCAAGCAGGCAGCCAGCTGTTGCTACTGTGGGAGAGAAACTCTGGGAATCCTGTTCACTAAGAGGTAGCAGCCACCACACCACATGGCAGGACAACGGAAGAGGAACAGATTCATTGGAAAGAGACAGAAAAGTTCAATTCTTGGGTTTGGTTTCACAACGTTTTAGTTTTGCCTGTTTAAGGAGTAAGACTCTCAGTTCATTTTACAACATGTGTTCAAAATAGTACAGGAGTGTTTTTACAAACAGTATGTTCACCATTAAACGACTTTGACTTTACATACATCCTCAAGAATTTGTGGGAGGAAAGAAAGAGACATGTTCATATCACAAATGTGTTGTCTGTTTTGATTGGGCAAAGACCAAGGGCTCTTAGACATAATGCTGATTGTTGAAATTATTTGTTGGTTTTTATGGTACAGTTTTAACAGGTTAAAATTTGTTTAAAAAATTGCATAATTATTGTTTTCTCTACATGAATTAAGACCTCTTGAGAGTCTGGTTTTTTTTTGTTTTTTTTTTAAATTTAATGTTATGTTCATGCTAGAATTGGACCACTACAATATAAACTATTTTGTTTTTTCTTTTTAAACCCTGTTGTCTGTGAGATGTCCTTGAAGCTCTTTCACAGTGTCCTGTTAATGTCCAGCAGCCAAAATCCACTTGAAAGATGGTCATACATTTATCAGTGCAGGTCAGTTGAATGAAAGTTCACAGCATCAACGCCAGAGAGCAACTAAGTTATAACTTTGTGACTAATTCAATGGCCTTTCACTATAAGCATGTTTAAGGTCTATTTAATTGAAGACACATGCTCTTAACATATACTCTTAATGCCTGTTTAAATAGTAAAAGTATGTCTCACTGAAACTTTTATGTTTTTTCTAACCAAATAATTGCAGTTCATAGTGTCATGACATTTACTGATTATAGGCGGTTCTTTATTAGTCTTTAGTGTTTAGGTTCTATGTGTTTCGTTTGTTTAATATCCTCGTTCATATTTGGAACCTGGACTGTAATTTACATAATTTATGGATGGGTTCTATATAAAAAATGTAGAAATGATGCATTTTGCAACTATGGGCTATACTATTTAGGGTTCCACACGAAGTCATTTTATTTCAGCAGTGAAAAAGTGGACTGGTGATAATAGAGGGCACAGGCAGATAAAATAATACACGTACACAAATGTAACCCCAAAGTAGATCATTTCTTTTAATAAATGCAGCTGCAGATGCAGAAACTGGAAGGTTAAGCTTTACCAAGCAGCGGGCGTCCATGTGGAAGGAAATCAGCATTTAGTTTCAACACCTGAAATAATTTAAAAGCTGAACAGCAACACGGCAGAGTGAGCGCATCAACCACCGGTTGCCATGGACATGCTGCTCCGAAGTACGAGCGCTGCCCACTAATGTGTTAACGCGCCAGACGTTACTTCTACAGGTTGATTGGCTCATTCGCTCTCACCAGACATCGTACACGTCACACCATTGGACGGCCAAAAAGGCTTTTGCGCATGGTTGCGATTCCGAGCCTCCGATTGGCCAGGAGCAGGCGGGGCTTTGCAGCGCCGCATGACGCGTGTGAGCTGTGATTGGACAGGAGGCCAGGTGCTGGAAAGCAGAGGATACACTAGCCTGTCGTCGACAAATATAAATACAGCTCTGCTGGGCTAGTGACAGCAAGACGCGAACACTATCGGAGGAAAACGTTTGTTGTCACTGGAGGACACTTCACGCACAGGTGAGAAGCTCTGAATACTGTCTGCAGCTTCCTGTGGTTATACTTAGAGAAAGCACAACTTAAAACCTCTGCGCTTGTGTCATTTACAAACAAGATAAGTCCAAGTGTTTTAATAGTCAACAAAAGTCTGCTACTCCTTGTGTTTACGTGAACTGTTAACATTAAATCCGAGCTATGGAGTCTTCATTAGCTGCCACCTTTATGACATGGTAGGTGCAATATGTGTAGCTGAAGACACGAGCCAGCTGAAGTGCTGTAGGTCAGTTGGGGCCCCATGAGCTGGATGTCGGATACGAAACGGGTCCGTCAGCTATTTTGTTCCGGACAGAAAATTGTAGCCCGTATTAAAATCCGTTAGACTCGGTGTCCTGAATGGGAACTTTGTCCAGCGAGCTACGTTTAAAAACAAAACATTAAAAAAAAACTGGGTCGTATATGTATTTTTTGTGCAACAGACCTGATCTGGTCTGGTCATCCTTAACTGACCGACAGCGTGATCAAAAGTGGCCAGTGATGAACTCCTTACGTTCCAGGAAATTCCGTCGCCCTTTCACCTAGTTTTGTTCTTCTCTGTCCTTATCTGTCCCTATCTTCAACACAACTCTGTTGTGAAGCTGTGTCCATCCTGGCAGAGGCCAACACCACAGCACGCCGCTGCTACACACGGCTGTCAAACTTTGCCCTCCTAAGCCAACATTAGCCCTGCAAATATCCTGCTTATACAGTTTTAATTAGCTAGCCTAAGCGGCTTTGTTTGTAGTCTTATTTTTTTTCTTTTTGTTAGCGATGCCATATGTAGCAAGACAAGCGTTTTGTTAGCTTGGTAAAACAAACAGGTAATATTACCTCAATGCTGTAGTGTCATATCAGTGCTATCTCGGCTAGCATGCTACCTAGCTGGTCAGTGTTCCAGTAACCTTGTCAGATGCTAACTGCACGATAGCTGAGTAACGTTAGATGTAGCATTGCAAAGCTAACCGAGGAACAACCACATATTTCTAATGTTACTGAAAGTCTGCCATTGCGTTGAAGCTACAGTGTTATTAGGTTGGTTCTAATTTACTGGTAAGTTATCGAACTGTAGCCTCTTAAACCCGTCCACTGGTAGAAACCCAGTTCGCATGTTGGTATTGTGCCTTCAGATTTTTCTCCTGTCATGGTTGGTGCTCAGTCATGTAAATAATAGTTGGCATTCTTCAGAGTAGGTATGATGCTCTCTGACCAACTCAGCCATGTTATTGCAGTTGTTAAGTTTTGGGAGCTGCTGGCTAGTTGTGTTGCTATGTCTGTTTTCTGTCATATTGAATGGTTCCATCATTAGGAGTCAGAAGATGTAGCCTGATTAATTGCTTGTTGACTTTTCATGATTGATGCACTTTAAGACTTGCCACATATCTGTCTAGCTGATGAAATGCTGAATGGGAAACCTCTTCTCAACCTGTTCAGGATGCCTGGCTCAGCCCCGATTAGTTGCTTAGGACCATGGCCCAAAGATGTGGGTGTCATTGCCATGGAAGTGTACTTCCCATCCCAGTATGTGGATCAGACAGAACTGGAGCAGTTCGACAGTGTATCGGCTGGTAAATACACCGTGGGCCTGGGCCAAGCCCGCATGGGCTTCTGCTCGGACCGTGAGGACATCAATTCTCTGTGCCTGACTGTGGTCCAGAGGCTGATGGAGAGGAACTCCTTGTCCTATGACAGCATTGGTCGACTGGAGGTCGGCACTGAGACCATCATTGACAAGTCCAAATCTGTCAAGACAGTCATTATGCAGCTTTTTGAAGACTCTGGCAATACAGATGTGGAGGGCGTTGACACCACAAATGCTTGCTATGGAGGCACAGCTGCACTCTTCAATGCTGTTAACTGGGTGGAGTCCAGCTCATGGGATGGTAAGTAACCTAGCTTGTGTTAATGTGTGTTCATGTCTTTTCAGTTGCTTTGTTTTTTTGGGTTTTTTTGCCTTTGGTCAATAAATCAGTAAGTGTATGCAATATTGAAAGCCTGTCTCAATTTTCAAGTGTCAGAGATGACCTCTTCAAACCCACACAAATGTAGTTTTGCAATGATATAACCCAAAGAAGAATTACAAATCCCAATATTTGCGATACTGGAATCACAGAATGATTGCCATTTTTATTAGATAAATGGGGTAAGTTAATTTCATGTGGCTCAACTAATTGGTAGTATGATGCTTTGGGGCTGTTTTGGTGAAATAAAGCCAAAAAATAACATAAAAGATAAATCAATGGAATAATGCAGGAGGAGGATTACATCCTGATTCATCAGGAAAACCTAAAATCATCAGCATCTTAGCTGCAGTTGGATGTTTCAACAAGACAATGACTCCAAACACACATCAAAATTGCTAAATCAGTCTAGATTTAAGGTTTCAGACTGGTCTCCCCGTGGACTGATGAAGAAACAAGTCTGAGTCAAAAAGCCAGCAAATTTAGTTGAACTGTAACAATTCAGTCAAGACGAGTCAAAGATAAACCAGAAGCTGGTGAAACCAAAAGCACCTAGTTAAGGAAAAAGTGGCCATACGACATTTATCCAAATATTAGCACTGCTGTATGTATATTTTTAACCCATCCATTATCTTTACCTGCTTTATCGTGTAGAGGCTTGTGGAAGGCTGGAGCCATCTCAGCTGATATTGGGCAAGAGGCAGCATGACAGTCACCAGACTATTACAGGGCCAACACAAAGGGACAGACAGACAAGCCAGACACACTTAACACTTACAGACAATTTAGAATCACCAATTAACCTACCATGCATGTCCATGGGGGTCCCGTACCTGCGACAAAGTCTTTTCTATTTGCCTACTATACAGAAAAAATAAGCAGATTTTTAAAAAACTTATTCTTTCAACACAAAGAGGTCCTAATATTACACAAAGTACTACGATATGATTGCAAACACCAGAGATTTTACACTGTTAATATTTAATAGGGTATTACTGAAGTTTTGTTTTTTTTTTTCCATCAGTGATTTTGGTGAACTGACATTAGGCTGGACTCTGTTATGTTAACTGTTGTGGTTCATAATGCACACCACACAGTACCGCTCATTCAGTTGTGTTGTGGAGTGTTACTTTTTCTATCCATTTTCTATACACGACTTTATCCTCTGTAGGTCTGTAGAGGGGCTGAACAGGTCACCAGTCCAGTGAGGCAACCTGTTTCTTTTTATTAACTGTTAAGGCCTCACTGATCAAATAGTATCTTATAAGAGATAGCTGTTATCCAGACTTATTGCAACAGATGACTTGTGTCAGTCCTACAAGATGAAAGTCTATAACAATGATGTGTGAGGTTAATTCTGCTAATATCCTGCCAATTCTTTCTTAAAAGTCAATCTTGCTGTTTTCCTAATTTTCGTGTTTAATCCCTACAGGGCGTTATGCGTTGGTAGTGGCGGGGGACATCGCCGTCTATGCCACAGGGAGCGCTCGGCCTACAGGGGGTGCTGGTGCAGTGGCCATGCTGGTCGGTCCTAATGCTCCTCTGGCCTTTGAACGAGGTCAGTTAACCTAATAACTTTGTGTTTGTTGTGCTTGGTTTGTCGGGCAGCATTCCTGAGTGACTTTGTGATAAGGCCCAGCTATTGTTCAGCTGATCTTGAGGTCCAAACTTCTTTTCCAAAGCAGTGTTTATTTGTTGTTTTTTTTTTTACCTCCTCAACTGGTAGTCTTTTCACACCTGACTATGGGACTCAGCCTCCCTGTGTCTGTTTTGTTCTGTGTTTATTATTTGTTTCCTTTTTTCTGGTTCTGAAGTTTTTTTTTTTTTTAAATATGTGGATTAGGTGCTGAACTTTACATCTAAATAGCAGAAACTACTTCAGTCATTCTGGGAAAGCCCATTAGCAGCAGTACTTTTAGGGGAGCTTAAAACAAAATGTAGTCTTTTTTTTTAACAATTGCATTTGAAAATTTGTTTGAAAAATTCAGGTCTACGGGGAACCCACATGCAACATGCATATGACTTCTACAAGCCAGACATGGTGTCAGAGTACCCTGTGGTGGACGGCAAGATGTCCATAGAGTGCTACCTGAGTGCCTTGGACCGCTGCTACTCTGTGTATCGCAACAAGATCCATGCACAATGGCAAAGAGGTGAGTTAAAAATGATCCGTCAGTACGTAAGTGTTTCACAATAGCTTGTTTTTATATTAATCTACATTTAGATGCAATGTATGTAGGAGAGAGAACAGGAAGTGACATGCAGCAGATAATCTGACAGGCCAGGAATTGAGCTGGGTCTGCTGCTCAGGGATATGTTCCCATTTGGAACCACACAGCTGTTGGGTCACTTTATATTCCTCTTCAATTTAGTGAAAATACAACGTTGTGAGCATAAATCAGCTCTTTTCTATCTCTGTCTCCTACATTAAACCACGTTTGGTCAACAATGACTTCCATGTCATGTCATTTTCATTCAATAAGAGCACTGTGTGGACTGCCGCTTTAGCTCACCTGGTTGAGCTGACGACCCATGTACAGGAGCTATAGTCTCTGATGCAGCGGCCATGGGTTCAAATCTTACTCATGGCCCTTTGCTGCAACCCCTTCCCCCGTTCTCCTCCCCCACTTTCCTGTCTCTCTTTTGACTGCCCTATGTAATAAAGGCAAAAAGGCCAAAAAACAAATCCTTAAAAAAAATAAATAAATAATAGCACTCTCCTTTCAAGTTGATGAACCTAACTGAACTAACATCAGTCTTTTAAAGTGATGTCATTCTGTCACTCAGACATAGGTCACTTTTATGCTAATATTCCTAATAGCTCTATTCAGGTATACCCCTCACAGTGGCACAGTACAGTAACCACTGCCGAAATGAGTAAAACAACAAACATCTCAGGAGAGCTTCTTTGAAAAGTGGGAGAGACAGAATAAAAAGTAAACACACATTTAGCAATAAAAAGTAATTGTATTTGTTTATGACACTTCTTAATAGTTAAAACAATAATTTTTTTGGTCATGACCTGTCTGTAGAAAATTTTCTTGCTTAAAACTGGTCCGTGGTGCAAAAAAAGTTGAAGACCGCTGTCCTATACTCTAGTTTTTTTGACTCTTTAATCTCATCACTGTCTGTATTTCCATACTATCCCCTCACTGCCTTTTGACACCTGCATGAAATGCTGTAACCTGCCAATGTTCTGAGTCAGTGTACCTTCCCAGACCCTCTCCCTGTGTCTGTATGCCTGCCTCACCATATTCTGGAATGCCAATAAAACAACACAGCATTTCACATACTGTACTCACGAGTCAGGGCCTAAATATAGCACCCCTGTCTTTTTATTTAATCCAGTGCATTGAATCATTTTGAACCAAGGCTTAAGCTCCTAACATTTGATGGTCAAAATGCCATTCTGTTGGAACGCTGCTCTTGCTGCCATGCTTGTGAATGTAAGATGGGGGACCTAGTTGGATAATAGCCTAATTAGTTAAGAGGAATTAGGATGTTGCCTGCTTGCTGGGCTAAGAAGTTTACCCAAGTTCAATGAGCATGAAATAGTTTAATAAGATGAGCTCTTGGGCGTCCCTTTAGCTCACCTAGTTGAGCAGGCGACCCATAAACGGGGGCTAGAGTTCCCCGATGCAGCGGTCGTGGGTTCCACTCACGCTCACGACCCTTTGCTGCAGGTCTCTCCCCATTCTTCTCCCCCCTTTCCTGTCTATCTCTACTACTCTAAATACAGTAAGATGAGCCCTTTACCCTCATGTGCCCATGTTACAGTGGTCTGAAAAGTAGTGCCACCAAATAGTGTTGGATGCAGTTGGAACAGGCCAAGTCAAAGTGTTTGGTGACAGCTGCTCTCACTGCACTTTGCAACTGTGTCTATGAAATGGAGTCAAGTGTGGTAGCCATTCTTTAGAGCAAAAAAAGAAAGTGACAGTCATTTAATACAGAAGACTGTTTTCTAGGCTCATATTGTTTTATCATTCTTTTTGTGACAGACGGTTCAGAGAAGCGCTTCACCCTGGAGGACTTTGGCTTTTTAGTATTCCATTCTCCTTACTGCAAGCTGGTACAGAAGTCACTGGCTAGACTGATGCTGAATGACTTCCTGAGCCACCCCAGCCCCAACACTGAGACAGGACCCTTCACAGGCCTTGACGCTTTCAGGTACTTCTACTGACTTGACTAAAGTTCTACTCTAACAGGACTAGTAAAAGATTTTTAAAAAAAAAACCCTAACCCTAAGCAACACATAGCAGTGATTCTGTTGCTCATCAAGTGTGTGTTTGGTTGGCAGAGATGTGCAGCCAGAAGAGACCTATTTTGACCGCGATGTGGAGAAGGCCTTCATGAAGGCCAGCGCAGATCTGTTTGAGAGGAAGACCAAGCCATCCCTGCTGATCTCAAACCAGAACGGAAACATGTACACTCCCTCTGTCTATGGCTGCCTGGCATCACTTATTGCACAGTATGTCTCTGTTTCTGAGTTTTGTCTTTCTTCCATTAATTCATCCCAAAACTATTATTCAATTCAAACACTCGAATCCTTTGACTCGAAGCCAAAGCCACTGTTAACCTCCCTGGAAAAACTATTACGTCAGTAAAACAGCTCTATACAACAATATATTGAATGACGTATTTCCACTTTTGGTAAAGACTTTAAGTAGAAACAAGCAATTGACTACAGCCTAACACAAAAGGGAAATTGCATGTCATTTTTCAGCAATAACTACTTTTGGGTTGTAAAATTCCTACTCTTCAGGACCCCAAGAGAACATAAAGAGAGAAAAGAAAAGATGACATAACCAGATATAGATTACATGTTAATTCTCAGGCAGATTGAAATGGCCTGAAACAGTTGAGTCTCAGTGTTGTCTGTAAAGATAATCTTTGTTGTTTCTGTGTTGTAGACACACATCTTCACAGATAGCAGGACAGAGGGTTGGAGTTTTCTCCTATGGTTCAGGATTTGCTGCTACTCTGTATTCTGTCAGAGTCACACAAGACCACACCCCTGGTAGGAAAGACTCTTTTCATTTCAGTAGTGTGTTGCAGATAAAATGAGAGTGTGTAGTCATTGTAAAATTGTAGAATTAAATTGTATTTCTCTGTGTGATTTGTTGATTGTTTGTGTCAGGATCTAGTCTGGACAAACTTGTATCCAGCCTGAGCGACCTGAAAGCTAGACTGGACTCAAGGCAGAAGGTTTCCCCTGCTGTCTTCTCTGAGAATATGAAGCTGAGAGAGGAGACACACCACTTGGGTATGACCCTGCTTTCACAGCTGCTCATTCCTGCTTCTAAGGGTTAATTGTTATATTTTGACAGGGAGTGAAACTTTTATTAAATCTCCAGTTAGTGCTTATTTTCTCTGAACACATGTAAGTTGTTTGAGGGTAGTAACAAGTCTGTAAATGTTAATCCAAAATAGGAAAAGGAGCTAAACATGTTTATCAATCTTAACACAAAATTGATTGACCATCTCTTTTTTTTTTTTTTTTACTTCTTTTACTTTTGATTAGACAGGACAGTGTAGTGGTAGATGGACTGAACAAAAATGAACCGTAGTCTGAACCCTGAAATATACGTTCTGTGAGAACTGCACAACTTGTTCAAAGGGCTGTAGTCTGGGACCTTTAACAACAACATGCTTGTCTCTCTGCTTGCTTACCCTGTGATCATTTTTTTCAATCTGTCCATATAGCCAGCTACGTCCCTCGAGGCTCAGTGGAAGATTTGTTTCCAGGGACGTGGTACTTGACACGAGTGGATGACAAACACCGCAGGGAATACGCCCGTAGACCTATGGAGGATGACCTGCCAGCGGAGCCAGAGCTTGTTCGCTCCAGCACTGCCACTGAGGTACAGGATGCAAAAAGATGTCGTCAGTCAATTTGCTCCTTTGAATGTGGATGAAAGACGTTTGTTCACAGGTTTAATATCTGTAAATGTAGTGTTTGACCAGTTTCTGGCAGACCCTGATGTTGACTTGGAGTACATGTGGAGGTCCATGTAGAGAAACAAGTCCAGCATTTTTATATAAAAAAACAGAACACTGAAGATGGGTGGAATTGCCTGTACTCTGAACTAGTGTCATCTCTACATTTGGGGCCAGTGTGGCCTGGCCCCACCAGGTGTCGCTGTGGAGCTGTATGCTGGCTTAAAATAATTAAGTGGAAAAAAGTCTGGCTTTTATCGAGTAATAATCTATAAAAAATATTTATTCAAGAATAATAATACTCTAAAAAGACCAATTATGTCACCAAGATGATTTTGTTATAGACATTTATTCATAATCCAAAGGCTTTGCCCGCAGAATGCTGACAAGTAGCCGAAATTCTCTTCCACCAGAGAATGGGGCCAACCCATAAGCATTTGTTTGGGTGATGAGCTGCTGAAATCATTGTGCACATGTCCAAAACTGCTCTCTGTTGACAGCCGTGGGGCATCGTTATTGTGCTCCCAAGCCAAAGTCATCCAATTAAAATATTGGAATGAGATATGTAAATACGTAATAAACGTGTACAGGTTTGGCGGATGGTCGTACACAGAATCAGAAAAAACGTTATTTATCCCCGAGGGGCAATTAGGTGGGCAAAGAGCGACATATTACAAGTAAGTAAGAGAACAAAAAAACACAAAAAGCAGCAGATTATGTGCAGTGGCAGACCTGCAGCAAGCTAGGTTGGTTTCATTGTGAGCGAACAAGACAAAAAAAAAAAAAGTAGATTCTGTGATAACAACTTCATTTAACACTTTGCCACAACAACACTGGTGAGTGACCTTTTTTAGCGATCCTTTATTTTTAATGCTATGCATACAAAGAGGTTTTATTCTTGAATTACGGTGATGTGATGTTGCATTTAGTGTGTCGGTTTTGCCATTTTGTGTGACTCATTTAACACAGCTCAATCTCAGGTTGTACTGTATGTATGTATCAGAGAAGAATCAGGTGCTGCTTATAGCTGTAGAGTGCATTGTGCCCCACTCAACTTTTCATGCCAGAGACGCCACTGCTCTAAATAGCTCCAAGGATATATCTACAGCGCTAATTCCATCAGTACAGTACTTTGTTTAACACAAATATTTAGTGCATTCACTGACTGTCATGTGCCTTTACATTACCTACATACCTACAATGCAGCACCCTCACCAACAATTCAATAGGAGATAGGGGTGCTATGCCAGTAGCAGATAATGCAGCCTGGAATGTCTAGCAAAGGCTTTCAAACTTGTAGGACATTTTTCAGGCCTCAACCAGCTGTCTGTGGAGACACTTTATGCAGTATTCTTTCCCTTCTGATGATATTCGTTGTGGATGTGGAAAGGTGTTGGTGATTCCCTTTATGTTACTGGTAGTGAGATGCTTACTGCAGGTGTTTCCCATTCAGAAACTTGCCAAAAAGCCCAAGGATTATGCTCTTGAGCATCAAATGTAAAATCAAATGGGTGTAGATCAGAATATGGGGAAAACTAAAATAAAAAGCAACGAGGAAAAGAAAAGCCTCGAAGATATAAGCCTGTTTGCCATAAAGGATTTTCACTGCAGTTTGGGAAAAATAAAGGTCACTCTGAATTCTGGATGGCACACAGCTGTGAATTAGGACTGGAGTGAGTCAGAATGCTGTGACACAGTGTATTCCAGGATTTTCTTGTGAATTGATGGCTGTTTGTCGAGCACCTTTCAACAAATTGCAGTACAAGAAGGAAAAAGAAGGAAAAAAAAAAAAAAAAAAGGTTTTAGATAAAACATGAAAGCATCAAGACCAGGTGTAAAACATACATAAGACACGATATAAAGAAAATATAAAGCACAAATGCATAATGACTTGTAACAAAAGAAAAAATAGAATAAGACAGAATATACAGTAGAATAAATGCACAGTGCCAATGCCTTTCATGTCACTGCACTGTAGCGGCAGAGAGAAAGGAATGAAGCCCTGATCTAAAAGAACTCAGAGTTGGACAGCTAACTTTGTATTTTGGGAGTTTTCTCAGATATATGCTGCACAGAGCTGAATACCGCTTCTCCCTTTTGTAGTCCCATATGATGTTGGAGGTCTGGACTGTTCAGGTCTGAAACAAACACTTTCTAAACTACCAATCGATTTATGTCAATGATCTGTTTTCTTCTTGCAGCACATCCCCAGTCCAGCCAAGAAGATGCCTCGCATCCCTGCAGCCACTGCTGGCCCTGACGCCGCCATCAGTAACTGAGAGCACTCCACTTAGTTCTCAGAGTTATCAAGGTGCAACAGTTTGGGAACAACTACCGAACTCTGGAGGTCAGATGGCTAGCAAGAGAAGGCAGTGTCACCTCTAGATTATCACGTTAAACTTGATTAGATTGGAGCAGTGTGTTATTGAAGTGTTCAGTGGAGGACTGTGTCCTGCCTGTACCATCCTGCCATCCCCTGATCATCAACACATTATGCAGTCAGACAGGAAATTCCGTATTTCAGCAGAATCTATTTTCTTTACAGTAATTTGTTTCTTTTAGCAAGCCTTGGTTTTGATTTTGCATTTCTGCAAAAAGAACAGTTACATTTAGGAGGAGTGCAGGCAGACATTAGCGCTGAGTGCTGCAGATATGAAGTCTGCAGCTGCCAGCCAGTGTCAGTGAGAGGAAATGGACACGATTCCATGTGGCTTCAGGCCTCCTGCAGATAAATGAACAAAAGGGAGTGGGTGTCAGCTGTGTGTCTGTATCAAAATAGTGCTGCTGCCACATAAACACAGCATGTGGTGGAGCTTGAACCCCCACTCTACTGTTTGTGTTTATTACCTCAGTTTTCTATGAATAGATTTGGACTCTGTATTGTCATCATGTGACCTTGTGACCACACATCAGGAACAGCTGGACTCCAGATGCAAAACAATGCTCTGTCAAGAAGGCTTCAGAATCTTCTTTATAACCGTCTATGAAGTGTACAACTATTGATCGATCTTTATAACTATCTATGAAGTGTACAACTATTGATCGGTTTGGCACAGTGAAGTTTTCCCCATTTTTACTTAACCTTCCAGTCTACTTGGTTTTTAACACCTATAAAAGCAGTTCGAGGAGGTGAACAGCAGCAGCAAATGTTTGATAGTAGTTTAATCAGTTTACGTATTTGTCATTCGAAATTACCAAACCTTATCCAGCTTCAGCATCTTAATTGTGGGAGAAAAACAGAAACCTACCTTTTTGAAATGTGTAAAAGGAAAATCTTTTTAACCATTGGTCAGACAAAAAAAGTAGTTTTAGGACTCACCTTGGACTGCGGCTGCTTGAACTGGACAGTTCTCACTTTTTTTTGTTGTTGTTGTTTTTTGTTTTTGCCAAGTACATGATTAATCTTTTCGGATGGAACTATCAATTGCAGCTGACTATTTTTCCAAACCACATTGCAGTGTTGTAATTAGAGTATTTGAATTTTCATTGCCACCAAATGTATTAAGTTCAACATATTGAAAACAAACTAAAAACAGTGATCATGTTAGTTGAGAATTGACAACGTTGGCGTAATGTTGCTCAGCAGTAGCCAACAGCAGTATACAACCAAAAGAAAACAAAGTAGTTATGTTAAACTCGTCATGCGCTGAGATACACAGTCCTTCAGTGGGAAAATGTGACTACATATCACTGCAGTGTCTGAGAAGTGTTAACACTGCAAGTATAATTTGCTCTGAGTACAAATAGGCTTAAATCAGTGGAAACACACTCCTCCAGCCACCAGCAGGAGATGCAGCCTACACACACTGTCCACCAGGTCAAAACAGTCTTAATACGACCACCCTGCAGTAAATCCTCCCCTCAAGAGTCCAGTCAGTCTGAACGGTGTTGTGTGCTGCTGTTGAATTGTATTGTTATATTGGTGATGTTTCCAATATTTTGTCTGCCTAATTTCTGAGAATGATGGCCGACTATTTATGAAACACCTCTTTGCGTAATATAAAATGACCATGTTTAAACACTACTTTGCTAAAACATCTAAAGATTCTATAGACTGGATGTTCGTACCTTGATGAAGCCTGGCTTTACTGCAGAGCTGCCTCAGTTCAGGAGGGATGAATCAACTGGAAACAGAGTGTAAATATGACCTACGTCATGGTAAAGATTTCATCTCTGTATAAAATAATATATGCCAAGGAAAGCATCTTAGGGTCCTGACCCGTCCTACGAGTTAAATGCAGCTTCATTCTAGTTTCTGGTTCTACAGACGCTAAACAGAGTGCACAAGAGATGGTGGATAGTTTTGGGACCAAACAAAAAATATCACAGATTGGTCCTGTTTAAAGCATTTATTATTTCGGACTATAATTTATCGATACCTTGTGCAAGAGTTTGAAACCACATTACTGGGCAGCAATTGTTCCAATCACTTTGACTGTCACCTCTGTCCCACATTCATATGAATCCGTGTCACAGCTTGTGTGAATGTTAACCGCAAGGTACCAGGGTCTCCGTCTTGTCCATTAACATCACAAATATGTAATGCAGTAATTTGTACTGAAGGCTTAACATCAAAGGGCTTTATTTGGTGAAGTTACAGGACATTGAAAGGAAATTCTAGGTACGACTTGTAGAAGTGAGCAGTTTCTGTTGTCTCACTGTGGTTGCTTTTCTGTTTAACACTGACATTATTTTGAGTTGACAGTAGCTGCAGCCAGCAGCACAACAAAAATGCTGAAACAGAGCTCAGGCAGAAAACGTTAGCCTTAAACTAGCAGTCTTTATTATGTTCCTGTTGATGGTTGGACTGGCTTGTAGACTCGCACACAGGATCGGTGAAGTTGGGATAGTTGATGTAAAGGTGATTTCATTCTTAAGAAGCCTTACAATAAGTACGTTTGAACTGTAAACTGTAGACAAAGCTTTTCATCCAATAATGTACAGGTAATATTTTTAAATTGTACAGTAAATGGCAAAATGCTCTACATTTATGTGGGGCCTTTTAACCCCTCGGTTCCACAGGCGCTTTACAATGTTTCTCATTTACCCACTCATACAATGCGAGGTGCTATAATGCCATTGGGAGCAACTTTGGGTTCAATATTTAGCCCAAGACACCAAGGGATCAAACCACCAACCTTGCAATATGTGGACAAGCTGCTCTAGCACCTGAGCCGCTCACTTGGTTTCTTTGGTGTCAGACCCTGCTCACACCAACTTCAAACGCAGAGTGTCGCTGCAAGCAGACCTGGCATGACTGCAATATTACATGTGTGGTGTATATGTTTGTACAGCCTGTCTCAGAGTTCACGAAATCTTCTCCGATGTCGATGGTATGTAGAGTACAAGCTGTAAGATTATTTATGCCATGTAGATATGAATGTAATGATGTCTCAGATGAATTTTATCTCAACAGTTTGTATAAATGTAGATTCAGAATAAATGATGCTGAACATGTGTAGTGAATGATTTTTTCCCTCCAGTTATGATGAAACCATAAACTAACTACATTAATCATTTATTGTCACTGTTAAGTCTTTGCACTATACTGAGTTTTTAAGTCGCTTAACCATAATACATTTTGATATGAATTGATAAAAGTATTTACAAGGCAAGTGACACAGTAAAGAGTACAATTGTCAGGACTTACAAATTTTGCAGGTGAGATTTCAGCTTGCCATCTACACATTTCTTACATCTGAAACACTGAGCTTCATGTTTTATAGCCACAGGAATACATCAACCCAGGGCATGATATGTAGTTCTGTTCCTCACAGAAACCCCGTGTCCTCATGCACTCGGGCCGATGTGACCACGCTCATTACTGCTTACAATAGTGATGATTTAGTGCTGAGGAGGCTCTCTGGTGAACAGGCCCTTTGACCCAGGAAGTTCATCATCACTGTAGAATAAGACACTTTATTTTATTTAGACCACCACTCAAATAGCAACCAAACATAGTGAAGCACAAACCCAAAAATGGGTGAATTATACAAACTAGTACATACAGTCATCCTCAAATGTATTCATACCCTCCCATTAAAGAACGAAAAAAAACAGCTGTCACTGAAATAAGTTGAAATTGACAAAAGTCATAATGAATTAAAAATATATATATATATGTTGAAAATCATCACATTGGTTTTGAATTGGAGTTCAACAGAAATAAGTAAAAAAAAAACAAAAAAACAAGCAAACAAGCGTGATGGGACCCGTAAACTAATATTTTGTTGAACAACCCTTTGAGACAATCACTGCAATCAAGTGTTTTCTGTAACTCTCAGACTTCTGCACCTGTTGACAGCTATTTAGATTTTGGCCACTGCTCATCAGCAAAGTGCTCTAATTGGTCCAGGACAGTTTTGTTTTTGTTTTTTTAAATTATTCTTTTCAAGCACAATTCAAAAGCAATGTCTTTTTTCCACTCAATTATAATTTAGCAATTTTTTATTTATTATTACTTTTTCAGTTTATAGTTATTTGAGTGACTATTGTGAATTTTCCTTTTCTTTAATGGAAGGGTGTGAATACATTTGAGGACGACTGTAAATTGCCATAAGCAGTCACTGCTTCCACTTCAAGCCCAATGAGATACTTTTGGAAAAATCATTGTGTTTTCATGACCTCCTCTCCTCCTCGTAGTTATCTGAGTATTTTAAGTAGTATACTCAATGTGTTGATTTAAACTCAGATCAAATCAAATGTATTTGTTAAACACACAGTTGCACATAGTACAGTGCGTAGTAACGTGTTGTGTACCTGATCCAGCCTGCATACACGACACATGGTAACGATGCAAAAGAAAAAAAGGCCACGCAAAAACAAAGGGCCTGCGTAGGTATAGGGGTGTCCAGTCCTGGTCCTCGAGGGCCACAGTCCTGCATGTCTTAGATGTGTCCCTCTTCCAGCACACCTGATTCAAATGATCAGGATGTTATCAGGCTTCTGCAGAGCTTGATGATGAGCTGATCATTTGAATCAGGTGTGTTGGAAGAGGGAAACATCTAAGACATGCAGGACTGTGGCCCTCGAGGACCAGGATTGGACACCCCTGGTCTAGACAATATGTACAGAAACTGTGAAGCAGCATTTTCAACTGGGTTTAAGGATTTACATTTTTTAAATATAAAGTGGCTACAGAACAGGATTTAAAATAAAAAGTAAATCTTGTAGTGTTGTTGTTTTGTATAAATATGTGAGCGTAGAGTGTGCAACGTGTGTAATAGATCCATGCTGGGTCGAGTGTTAGGAGACACTCTGACAAATCAACTGTTAGACTCATAAACCCCCCAAAAACAAATTTCTTCCAGTGGAGATAAATGAAGACACCTTAACCTTGACCTTCGGCTCAGGCCTCCTGGTCGTCAAGGAGTGTTTCAGCTTCATCCCACACCTGAGGGGTTCCACATGGTGGCAGCATTTCTGCAATTTAAAGCTTTTTTTTTTTGAGAATTTAAATAGTTGGTGATCTGCATTCAAACCTTAAAATAGTCTAAATGTAGAGATCAATTCTGTGGGAATCCTTTACAAACAAATAAATAGGGCTGTGGAATAAATCCTGAAATAAACTTTATTGTTTCATAATGCCCAGAAAATAAATAAAAGGAATCCTTTGACAAGACATTTTTCACAGGATTCCTTTTTTTACACTTATACTAATATATGTACCAACTGACAGAAATGATCCATGCACTGCTGGCTGTCACTGGATGAGGATGTAGATAACTCAGCAGACTGATGGAGGCTTCTCCTCCCACATCTGCTCTTTAAAGACCTTCTACATTTGTACACATGACAGAGGAAGTGTTTCCTGTTGCTTCATATTCTGGACATCAGTGACTGTCGAGGTCAAACCCTCTGTGTGACCTCTGTAAGGGAAACTCTGAGAACTATGTGGTCCGTCAAACTGTGACACCAACACACCTCAGAACAACGTGTTCTGATCTCAGCTGTCATCCAGGAAACGACTTGAGAGGAACACTGCACCAATCTACCGGTCAGGAGGGAACAGGACGGTGGGCTGGTGGGTTTTTACGCCCTTGTATGAGCTCCAGCCCTCTGCTACCGTTCTGACCTGTCTCCTCGACAGGACTGGTCATGATGCATGTGTACCTGGCACCAACATCCATGTTGGATTCTTGCAGTTGTCCAGACCCGCCTGCATAGCGCCGCTCCGAGGCGCGCCGCCCCGCTGCAGCCAGGGTGGAGTTAGAGCAGAGCGGATAGGGAGGGGAACGAGACAAAGTCGCTTTGTGGCCTTTCCCCTTGCAGACAACTTGATTTCTGTCGGGCAGTAATTGCAAAACCGTCAACAATTCGGGATTTCAGCGGTCCAGGGTCGTGCGCCGGAGAGGATCGCTGCCAGGTCAGACTGAAGCTTCACTTTGAAAAGTTTCTCTCGACGAGTCCTGACGTCACCACACTCGATGTGGAGGCAGAAAGTTGTTGAGACGTGGGCCTGCTAGTGTACGGGCTGTCTGCTCACCCACAGGGTAGCTACACGCAGGACGCGCTCCACGCACGGAGCCTCCGTCCTGCGCTCCTGCGCACTTTGTTCAAGTTTGTGGTGAAGAAGTCTGGCGCGGGGAGACTTCATGGCGCGTCCGCGTCTCTTCCCTGTCGCGTCTTGTGAAATGTTGCTGCTGTGTCAAAGTTCCGTATTTTGCTGAGCTGAGGCCGCTGCTCACCCGGACTCACAGCAGCACCATCAGCGCGCTGCTGGCTGGGAAGCAGCTGCCAGACAAGCAGGACAGGAAATGTAGCCTCCGGGTGTAAATTCTTACACCACTGTGGTGTGTGTGTGTAACGGAGTGAAGGAATTTGCAGCGAGATGTCTTTACTTTTGGATAATTAGATGCTGTCAGTAATCAGCTAGAGGACAGGCTTGTGTTTAAAGAAGAAAGCGTTGATGGCAGCAGCAGACTGAGAGGCCTGATGCTGAGCGCTGCTGCCTCCATGCAGCTGCTGGGCTTCTGGCTTGGTTTAGTCTGATATGTGGGGCCATCCCACATTAACAGAAACACCAGGTTCCTACTTGCTAAAAAATGACAAAGCACCACACTGTGGTATGCAAAGAAATGTGAGTTTCATCCATAATCACTGTTCCCATGCGTTGTCTTCTGCATTTCATTTCCTATTTTTGGTTCACAAAGTCTAGTTGTGTCCTTTGTGCTTCTCTGTTCTGTTTTGTTTTTCTTTCAGGTTAACTTGGGCAAATGTTTTAGGGGCAGGGATTCACTCAGCTGCTCTTCTGTTGGTCTAATAAGCTGTCAGTCACATCCTGCCAGGAACTTTGGGGAAGTGATCACAGACCAGTTAGCCGGGTTAGAGTGCTCAGTGTCAGCGCTGGGCCACATGTTGATGTCGGCGCATCATGTCGACGACGTGGGTTGTACGTGAGAGTCATAAAGGGAACTGATGGGCTGCACTCCTGTACCTATACTGACCACCACATAACGCCAGAAAATGATTGAGTTTGTCCCCATACACAGTTTATCAAATGCATGTTCCAAAAAGACTAAGATGTCCTTCTACAGTCTCATTTTGCAGTGCATGTGCAAGCCAGCATGTTTTTCTTGACCTTCTGTCCCACAGTCCTTTGCACAGCAATAGATATCATAGACACATCAAATAAACCACAGAGTTGCATTAGTAGAAACAAGCTTGAGCCACCAAGAGCACACAGACAGGCGACGGCTTCTGTTGTACAACTGAACAACCGACTGCAGCAGATAAACCAGCAAAACAGTCAAAGCTTCAGACGCAATGTCATGATGAAGCAGTATGACCGAGTAGTATTGCATACTGCATGAAGCAGTTTGGGTTTTGTGAGGACAGCTGCAGCTACTGAAAGTAAAACAAGGGTTGGAAAGCAAGCATGGAGTGAGTCTGGGATTACATGAAGAGATAAGACACTGAGACAGCCTAAACCCACAAAGAACTGTGGTGAGTTCTGCCTGCCAACACCTTCAAAAACTGTGTGGAAGGGTAACCAAGAGAACTGCTGCTGTTTACACCACGACTGACTCAATTTGGGTTTTTCGTATAAAGTGAATAGATGGACAAAAACAAAATACTTTTGAAAACATCTTCACTTCACAGCATTTCACAGTAGATACAAACTTTGACACCGTATTGTAGTTCTGCTTATTAGTGGCCCAACACTGGTATTAAACCATATATTAAAATATTTTGCTATTTTACAATTGCTTGTAAACTAAAGTGAAGGTATTATTAAAACTAACAAACACACAAATGTATAGTTTTGTCAGTTTTTGCTTTTATAGAGGCCAGAACAATGCAAAAATATTTTCCTGCCTGTCAGTGTATTCTGATATATTTCACAGTCTTATTATACACACACCGCCCACTGTATCTTCCGATAGCATGACACCCGTCAAACCCAAATTAATACACCAAACACTAATGAAAGCTATGTGCGTGTGGTTTTTCTAACATGCTTGCGCACACTGCACATATCTCTCCACTGCTTTGGAGTTGAGTGTCGATAGAAAGACGAGGCATCTTCAGCGTTTTTGTGGGTTAAAGCAGCTGGGTGTCATTTCCCTTAAAAGATCTTCTGGCTTGTGAAGTTGGAAATTTAGCCTGGAACAATACTTGTGCATTCATAGCAGCAGGGTAGAGGCAGTTGAGGTAACTGAAATTCCCTCATCAGTCCTAACTTGTCTTTGGACTGCTACGAGGGCTGCGTCTTGACTGTTGGCCCAGCTACGGGGCATACTATCTGAGAGAACTGCCTTTTTAACTCTGTAGCTCTGATTTTAAATGATCTGATTTGTAACTGGCACAAAAACAAACAAAAACTAGAATTGTAAGCAATTATAACAGGGTCCAAGCAGCCTGATGCAACTCTGCAGCCACGCCCACCCACAGCAAGGCGTGTTATGAAATCTTCGTTTCACCAACCAAAAACAGTCAGGAATCTAAGGCATTGTCCAATAGGGCTGTAACTGGTGGTTTGACATACAGTGGCATGCTTCGCTGTGCTCAGACACCCTTTCACAGTGCACAGTGACAGGATGTGATCTATCCTTGGACCGAGTGGAATTTTCTTGTCATTCCTGACTGGAAAGAAGAAGAAAAGTTACTTCATGTTAAACATAAACTGATTATGTATGTCACTTTTGCTGTATCGCCAAAATCAGGAACATCCTGTCTCTGAGGGATGCTGAGAAACTAGTCCATGCATTTATAACTTCTAGACTGGACTATGGTAATTCCTTATTATCAGGATGTCCCGATAACTCTCTTAAGGAACCTCCAGCTGATCCAAAATGCTGCAGCTAGAGTTCTGACAGGAACCAGTAAGAGAGATCATATTTCTCCTGTATTAGCTTCTCTTCATTGGCTCCCTGTAAAATCCAGGATCGAATTTAAAATCCTGCTTCTAACACATAAAACTCTTAATGACCAGCTCCGTTTTACCTTAATAACCTTATTGTTGTTCCAACAAAACATCTTACTCTAGAAGCACAGGCCTGTTTGTGATTCCTACATGGCAAAGTCAGCATGCACTAAATAAAACAGTTAATTTGACACTTTGGAAGTGTTTGCATGGCTCCACGTCACAAAGTGAAGTCTTTATGTAGTGTTGGTATGTTAGCACTGCAAATGAGTAATTGTTGGCTCTTCTCATGGTAATAATTTCATTTTTCTCATTTCTTAACGCTAACCAGTGTTCTTTCTTTGTCAGTGCTCGTGTTAATTGTAAAACAGACACGTATATATATTACAGTGGTGGCCAAAATGATTAGAACACTTGGCATATTTAAGAGGTTTCAGTTGTTTTTGTTGAATGGCCGTTAAAATACCCATGAAACAAATGAAATATCTAATGAGATATTTACACAGGAAAATGTTACACAGAAAGATTTTTTTAAAACTTTTAATTAAATACGTACCGGTAATATACACAAATATGTACCGTAAATGCTTTTTTCTAACAGTGCCTGTAACACGGCTGGTTTAGAAAAATAAAAAATACAGTAGCCTTCCAGGAAAAGTCGCCAGTCACTAATTGATCGCTGTCGTCATCTTCCTCACACTAAAACCACTAAAGTCGTTTTCTTCAGTGTCGGAATTGAACAGCCTCAGAATAATCACTTCATCACACACTTCCTCAGTCTCTCTTTCGTTGTCGTTCTCAATGTCACTTCCGTCTTGAGGCAAATTCGTAAAAATCGCAAAAATTTGCCGCATCATTGTTTAAGCCGCAGTGTTCAAAGCGTGTGAAAAAACTAGTGGCTGTGTGATTCTTTTGACTGTACAAGGCCTGTCCTGCTCATCGAGTGATTGGTGACATCAGGGTTTTGTGGCCCCACCACCAATTGGTATAAATTCAAAGCCTCTCGGAGTAGCCTTGAAGCACACGTTGCTCTTTGAACAAGGCTGAGATGAAAAAAGGAACTAACGAGTGAGCAACGGGTTCAAATAAAGGCCCTTTTTGATGCTGGCTGGAGTTACCGCTGCATAGCCAAGGACTTGAGAAGCTGTCCAAGCACTGTAAAGTACACTTTAGTCCGTCATGATGCCATCAATTCACACCAGAACCGAAAGGGGAGAGGTAGAAAAACAAACTTTCAGACAGACAAGTGAAGTAACTCAAAATTCTCAGTCTGCAGGACCGAAAGAAGAACTCACGAGAAAAAGGTCACAAGATCAACACCACAATGTCTAATGGTGCAACATGTCCTTAAGAAATGTGTTAGAAACTAGGAGAAGAAGGACTTGTTGTCAGAATAGCAGCAAAGAGAAACATAGTGAAATGTGACATTTGCAAAAGAACAAAGAAATGGACAAAGAAAGATTGATAATAAGTGTTGAGAACTGATGAGTCCAGGTTTGAAGAGTCTGGCAACAAGCAAGGAGTGTATGTTTGATGGAGGGAGGGAGAGAGAGATACAAAAATGAGTGTCACTTGCCAACAGTTAAACACTGTTAATCAGTGTGTGTGTCTGTGTGTGTGTGTACATACATACAGTTGAAACCAGAAGTTTACACACACTGTATAAAAAGACACCACCATATCCTTTTTTTTTTTCTCACTGTCTGGCATTAAATCTGACTAAACTTTTTAAGTTTTAGCTCAGTTGAGATTACCAAATTATTTCTATTTGCTTAATGCCAGAATAGCGAGAGAGAGAATTACTCCAAAAGCAACATAAAAAAAGCGAGATTACAGTTTGCAAATGCACACAGGGACAAAGACCTTTATTTCTGGATACATGTCCTGTGGTCTGATGAAACTAAAATTGAACTGTTTGGCCATAATGACCATCGTTGCATCTGGAGGGAAAAGGGGGAAGCTTGCAGGCCTGAGAACACCATCTCAACTGTGAAGTACGGGGGTGGCAGCATCATGTGGTGGGCGTGTTTTGCTGCAGGAGGGACTGGTGCACTTCACAAAATAGATGCATCATGAGGAAAGAAGAGTATGTGGAAATATTGAAGCAACATCTCAAGACATCAGCCAGGAAGTTAAAGCTTGGGCGCAAATGGGTCTACCAAATGGACAATGACTCTAAGCATACCACCAAATTAGTTACAAAGTGACTTAGGGACAACAAAGTCAGTGTGGAGTGGCCATCACAAAGCCCTGAACTCAATCTCCTAGAAAATTTGTGGACAGAGCTGAAGAGGCGTGTGGAGCAAGGCGGCCAACAAACCTGACTAAAGGCAATGCTACAAATACTAAGGAAGTGTATGTCTGACTCTGAAGAAAGTAGTAAAAAAATTCACTCTCTCATTATTCTGGTGTTTAGCAAATAGAAATAATTTTGGTAATCCTAACTGACCTACAACAGGAAGAGTTTGGTCACATTTAATGTCAGAAAGTGAGGAAAAAAAAGGTTATGTGTCCTTTTATACAGTGTATGTAAACGTCTGGTTTCAGTTGTACATGCATACATTAAGGTCACTTTATTTAGTACACCTTGCTAATACCAGGTTGGACCTCCTTTTGCCTTTAGAACTGCCTTGATTCTTCGTGGCATAGACTCAATGAGGTGCTGGAAACAGTCCTCGGAGATTTTGGTCCATATTTACTTGATAGAATACTGCAGTTTCTGCACATCTGTTGGCTACACATCCATGATGTGAATCTCCCTTTCCACCACATCCCAAAGATGCTCCATTGGATTGTGGAGGTTATTGGAGTACAGTCAGCTAATTGTCATACTCAAGAAACCAATTTAAGATGATTGGAATTTTGTGACATGGTGCGCTATCTTGCTGGGATTACCATCAGAAGATGGATCCACTGTGGTCATAAAGGGATGGACACGGTCAGCAACAATACTTAGGTAGACTGTGGCCTTCAAATGATGCTTAATTGGTACTAAGGGGCCCAAAATGCACTATTCCCCACACCATTACTCCACCACCAGCAGCCTCAACTGTTGGTACAAGGCAGGATGGATCCATGCTTTCATGTTGTTTATGCTACATTCTGACCATCTGACTGTTGCAGCAGAAATCGAGACTCATGAGACCAGGCAACGTTTTTCAAATCTTCTGTTGTCCAATTTTGGTGAGCCAGTGCGAATTGTAGCCTCAGTATTGTGTTCTTAGGTGACAGAAGAGGTATCCGGTGTGGTCTTCAGCCGCTCTGTCCCATCTGCTTCAAGGTTTGATGTGCTGTGCAGTAGAGATAGTCTTCTGCATACCTTGGTTGTAATGAGCGGTTGTTTGAGTTACTGCTGCCTTTCTATCATCTCGAACCAGTCTGGCCTTTCTCATTTCACTCACTGTATATTTTCTTTTTTTCAGACTGTTCTCTGAAAACCATGGTGATTGTTGTGTGTGAACATTTCAGTAGATCAGCAGTTTCTGAAATAGTCAGATCACTAACAGTGCCACATTCTCAAATTGCCGTTCTTTCCTATTCTTGATGCTCTTTGAACTTCAGCAGGTCGTCTTGACCATGTCTACGTGCCTGAATGCATTGAGTTGCTGCAGTGTGACTGGCTGATTAGATATTTGCGTTAAAAAGCAGTTGAACCGGTGTACCTAATAAAGTGGCCGGTGACTGTACAGTTCCAGATGTTTCTCTTTGCATACTACGTGTTTTTTTTCACACACTGTGGTTTGAACAGTTTAAGCCTGTTTTTTTTTTTTTTTACAGCCATGCCTCATACATTCTGCTGAGTGTTAGACCCAGAGTTTAAACGACTGTGTTAATGACTTTACAACTTCATGCCATCCTCCCTCTGCAATAGTCAAGATTTTGATGGTGTCTTATGAGGTAATGCCCCATCACCAGTTTTTTTTTTCATGAATGTACAACTATAGCTTGACTTTTAAACATTATATTGCAAAGCAAATCAGAATCACATTATCTGTCAGAAAAATTACATTTAGATATCTCCCCTTAAAATGATCAGGCCTACAATATACCATTTAGTCTGCAGACCATATTTTAAGGATGGAATAATAATAATAACAATTGTGAAATTCGAGAATAACTGGGAATATTTGCAGCTAATCCACAAGCCACACATATCCAGCCTATAGACTAGCAGCTCAGTTGGAAAGGTGTCAACGTGTTGTATCACGGCCTGCCCTGACACCCGTTAAGGAAACCTGCTTTTCATTCCAGTGTGCTGCAGTGGACTGCAGTCTTTTAACTCAGCCATATTTGGTCAAGACAACATGTGCTGCCACTACTCCAGCTCAAGTCTAAAACAAATGAAATCATTTGTTTTAGACTTGAGCCAGTTCCCGCGTCTGTGTCAAATGCCTGGAGAGTTCAGTCAGACCAGAGCAGTTCATTTATAGATCATATAAACAGCAAGGGTCTTTAGAGATATTGATAAAGAAGTCAGTATTTGTGATTATTGACACACAGTGGTTCATAGTGGAAGGGAAGCCCTGCTCGATTGAAGTTTGAGGTGGGATTTGCTGAAGTAGTAAAACATCTGCAATTAATAATGAAGCCTGTGAATTATTTAGATTTTTTTTTTTTTCCAGCAAAACTGGCATGCTGAATAGGAAGCTTGTCTATACATTCACATAAAACCTGGCATTCTGTTTCACTTACCAAACACACGTGTGAATTGTCTTCAGGTAAAAAATGGATCTTCCTTTAATACTTGACGCAGCAGCTGCTCGTGTGCTCACATATGAGGCCACTATGTTAGAACAGCTTAGTATCTTATATAGGCCACAATGCATTACAGACAGCACGTAACTTACAGAAGGCCTGAGGAGGGGAATGTTTCCTGTGCTGAGTTGCTTTTTATACACCGGCCCTTATCTGTCTGTGGGCATCAGCTGGGATGGACTCGTGCAGGATGTTTCCCGCCTCTCACCCGCTGTCAGCTGGTGTAGGGTCCAGCCCCTAGCAACCCTCTGCTGGATAAAGCAGGTATAGGAGCACAACTCTGCGTCTTTACTTTTGTTTGTAATATCAACCCAGTAGTGACTTAAGCTCGCAGATACACGTGCAAGTAATCACAGAAAGTTACAGAGTTTGAAACACATTTGCCTGAGGATGCTTTGTAAAAAAATGGGTGACAAATCCTGGTCTCCCACTCATCCACGAGGGGGAAAAAGGAACATGTATATAAAATTAGATTTATTTAAAGTTACATTGCTTTTACTGGGGGAATTTTTTCTATTGCTCTTTTCATTCCTGACAACAATAACCTTACAAACAGTAGGCCTGTTTTAGTCCCAGTAGAAGCTCTGCAGGCACTACATGGGTAAACAAAGATAATTACAATTTATTATATTCCCCTGACAGTTTACAGTAATTGGTGAGCAGTCCAAGGCAGTGAAAGACAGAGCTGTCATGTCTCTGTTCATTAAATTAACCGAATTGTGTGACAGTGTGTGAGTAGCTAGCCTTTTAATAATACAGGAATGTACACTTGCCACAATCATAGTTGATTGTAAAATAACAAGAACGCTTAACAAAAATATAAATGCTGCCTTCTGCGTAATCATTTGCGATTGGCTACAGAGACTGCTGATGAAGTTGTAGATTTGAACAACCAGTGAATCTGATCGAACTGTGAGGAATCTGTTCAGGGAAGCTGCTTTGTGATCTTGTCACCTTCCAGGATTGATCCAACGGCAGCACGGCGTCGTGGCTCCAATGGGGGAACATTTCTGTTCCTTTGGACACTAGCAAAGTGAGAACAGTCCTTCTCACTGATGGACCTTGTTTTCAGATGTACAGATGACAGATGTCATGTTTGGCGCTGTACAGGGCAACACTATTCAGATGTCAGTGATGTAGGAAGAGCTGCCCATGGAGGCAGAGGAATGATGCACAGGAAGGGATATACCACGGATAAATAGCATGTCTGTATTTCATTAATATCAATCTCATTTTTTTCTTATCAAGGCCTGATGCTGCGTGTCCACAGGGCTGATTTTGCCAAATCTGCACAAAGTTGAAATCTAGTTTATGTAAATGAGCTCGTGAGCGACACTACGCCTCTACGTCCCGTGACCCTCCAGAACACGATGTGGGGCGTTTCACTACACAATGAATGGGAAGAAAGAAACTGACAGATCCTGCAGCATGAGGCAGCTCAGGGCACGGGGGTGTGCAAACAGTGCAACAAAGAGTTTTAAGACAAAAAGTCCTCAAATGTTGAATATAATCGCTTTAATTGCACTTTGAGTTTGAACTAATGTGTGAATGTAGAAGACAGATGAAAAATACAAGTAAATATAGATGACAAAGAAATATTTTTGTTGTTTAAGTATTTTAGTGGTCAGCCAATACTTATTTGAATTGAAAAACTTTGCTTTTTGTGTCAACTATTGCTATTTCATCAAATGTGATTAGTTATGGGACTCATAACGTCAACGTATATTTTTCTCCTAAATGAATGTTCTGCAGTACAGAGCCTAAAAACTGTGTGTAACCACCTAAATAGTTGCAGCATGCACTGTATATCCCAAGCAGCTTTGTTTTGAGTTGACCTGATGTTATCTTCCCTCTGCCCCAGAATTTCTCCATCTTCACATTCCTGTATTCTGCTGGGATTGGCTGCATTTAGTTCTCATGTTGGCTGCCAGTGAAATAAGGCTGAATAAAGCCTCTCTTCTGTCTTCTCTCCCTCTGCCTGTGTTTTGATGCTGGAATTCCAGAGGAATGCACTGTTGAATTCCTCTGCAGGGCTGGAGGTAGCAGAGAAGCTACATAGTTTGGGGCTCCTGTTGAACACTAACAACATCCGGGTAGTCCTTATAGAACGTACGAAGGCCTAGAAAACGGGGTATTTAGCACGATTTTTGGCAGACTGTAAGAGGGTCTTGAAAACTTGTAACAGTCAGCACTGTGGTCCTGTAACAAGAACAGTTAGAGGTCAAAAAGATGTTAACAAATTAAATACCACTTCAATATCTGGTGAGTCAGTCATCTCTAAATGTGGCGGTGTATCTCCACAAAGAGGAGCCTGGACAGGACAAAGTAACTGTTTTATTTTACTGTCTGGCCATTGATTTTGGAGCTGGACAGCCCGTTAGTCACTCACTGAACGGAAAGCACTAATGATTTCACTCACTAATAATAAAAATGGACGAGATTTGCGTGTGCACAGGATTAGCCTCTGTTTGTCTAATCTGTCTCTCCAGAACAGGACAGATTTGATAGCAGAGCACAAATAAGACTGGACATAGCAAATAAAATTTACATAAGGTCCCCGTGGTCCCTAAAAGTGCCCGGTGCTGAAGGTGTTGTACGGTGCCCTCCAGGAAGGCCAGTTCAGCTGCTGTCTATATTATTTCTAACTACCTTTAAATGTGCCTTTTATATTGTTTTACTTCATTTAAATTTGTCTAAATTAGCTCTAACTTTAGATCCTGCAGGGTTTCTCTCAATAATATTTTGAGGTCTTGACCTCCGGATGTGAAATGCCCTGAGATGACACACGATTCGGGGTTAATGTAAATACAGCTGAATTTGACCAACTGACTTTTATTTGGTAGCACTTGGGTTGCTATGATTTCTAAAATTATGCTGAGAGGTTTGTGTGCGTGGCTTGTGTCTCTTTGTAACTACCTTCTCATGACTCTGAAGTGTGCATCTGAATGAATGATAACTGAGACTCCAGGACTTGAGTGTAAACGAGTGTGTAGCGGTGCAGTCAGCGGGTGTGTAAAGTCTGTGACCCACTGACATGAATAAATGCTCTGTTTTGGCTCTTGCCTCTTGTGGTATCTGTTTTTAGTGTGGTTTGGACCGGAGGGAATGTAACTCATTAAGGCTGAGAAAAGGTGACTGACTCTGATATCGGATCATTCTGACTGAGGCTGATTTTCGTAACCTCAGTATTTACAACTTTATGGAGCTCATGATGTCACATATTCACAGATGTTCCCTGAATGCCCCACATTGCAGGCTGTGGTAGCTGCTGCTTGGTGGCTGACATGTGCTTAGACAGGTGTGTGACCGAAAAATACTTTGAAAAGAGTTCAACTGAGGTGTTCTAGTGTCAGATATGTCTTAAATGGAACAGAGTTTTTTTTTTTTTTTGTAAAATATGGAGCTCACCTACATACATTGTTCCTCTCATCAGAAAACAGTGAATGCAGATGCGCTCCACATCTCATGATAGAGCGCATTTTTAAATATAGATACCACAGTCCATCGAAGATATAGAGATGCTACTTTCCACCACTGTGGTTAACACAGTAGCTGCCTGCGCCGGTTACAGTGACACCAAAACAGCTTCATGATCACCGTGCACTCGCATGAATGCAACCAGTTGAAATTTCAAGTCGTACACACCTTTAAAAATACGGTCGCAAATACAACCAAAATGGTCACAGTCTGGAGCTCTGGAAAGGTATCAGAAGTGTGACTTTTTTATTAGATGCTTTTGCCTGAAGATACACTGAATTTTGATGGTATGTTTGTTGTAACTCGGATACCTCATGCTTGGTTAGAGTACATCCATAAGTCAGGACTGAATCACAGTACCACCACCAAGTAATGACGTGCTGTATGTTTGTTATCTGTACCTTTCACTTTAAACAGATCCATGTTTAATTTGGTTAGAAAACACCATCATGATCGCATTTTGTGATGCTTGAGAACTGCCAGTGAACAAGGGCCGTTCCTAACAACTTGTTTTCTGTCAGTTTATATATCAACTATTCTACCGATTAGTCAGAAGAAGATCAACTTTTCTGCAAAAAACAAAAAGACCATTTCATTTTCTATTACAAGTTCTTTTTTTTTTTTTTGACAAACTGCAATTCATTGTTGTCACATACAGCACAATATGATATGGAAACAAATTTACATGTTAAAGAACAAAACTGTAAGAATAAACTGCTCCAACATGATTTAAAAAGAGCTGTTATCGTTTAAGTCAGTAGTGCAGCTCCAAAAGAAACCTCTTTCTATTAAATCCCTTAACAAAGTGAAAAGCTAAGCAAAGTGATGCATCGACAGGGTGAATGTTTTAGAAGCACAGAGCGGCTAAAGCAGCTCTTCTTGTCCTTTATCCGACAGCAGTTGTCTGTAACTCCTGTGTGGTGAGTTTATCAGACAGTGCTGCAGTCATGAAATAAAAACTTTTGTGGTGCAGAACAGCAACTTGGTTATCATGTAACCCTAATGAGCCACATTTTCCTTTTTCATACTCGTTCTATTGCTTGACAACAAAAACATAAAAAGAAGTAAATGACAACAACTTTATTGGGAATTCAGCTGTACAAAAACACTGTCTATGTAGAGAAGGAAAGAAGAATTAGATAAACAGACCGCTGGAATACAACGTTATACAAAGTAATATGAGTTTTCAGTATCATATTGATCAAATCATTTTTAATGGGTTTTAAACCTGAGTTTGGCAAACTGGCTCGTTCGTTGCTTGTGCAATGTTTCACCTTCATGTACGAAATTAAAAGCCACGTGTAACACCCCACGACTTACAGAAAAGCCTCTTGGAGCCATTCTCTAAACCCAACAGAAAGTCAGCCATTTTGCATTTGAATTTATTTTAAAAATCATCTTCTTCTTTGGGCTGCAAGGTGTCTCGGTGGTTAGCATCGTCGCCTCGCAGCTAGAAGGTCTCCGGCTTCCTCCCACACAGTCCAAAAACATGTTGAGGTTAATTGGTGATTCTAAATTGTCCATAGGTGTGAATGTGAGTGTGCTTGGTTGTCTGTCTCTAAGTGTAGCCCTGTGATAGACTGGTGACCAGTCCAGGGTGTCCCCTGCCTTCATCCTGAGTCAGCTGGGATAGACTCCAGCCCCCCCGCGACCCTAGTGAGGGTTAAGTGGTGTATAGACACTGGATGGATTTTTCATATTTTTTCACGTTTTTTTGCCGCAGTAAATTTCAATTTTTCCAATATACAGGCCAAATCCTTAAAAAAAAAATCTCCCAGAAAATTTACCAGAGTGACTTCAAATTAGATCTTTGTCATCTAAGAACCTTAGGCATACAAAATTATCAAAACTGCGACTTTTCATTTGCCACTGTTGCAATAGTGATGTGGTGAGTTTTGATGTTGAATTAATATCTATGATCCACTCCACCTCATATATCTCTTGCTGGATAAGAAGTGTTGCACAAACACATCTGCACATTGATGAGTAACAGTCTCCATGAAGACGATACATAGCAGCATGATGTCAGATCAGTGGGTGTTCTCTAATGCCACATAGTGGCACAGAAGGAGATGCATAACTTCTTTGTGCAACATCCCATACAAGTCCAGGCCTGATGCACATGTACGCAACAAAACTCCTCGGCTGTGGTGCGCCTTGACATGCACAAAGTTGTGATCATTACTAGCTGCAGTTTTATTTTTAGAAGTGAAGCTGTTTCTGTTTTGCTTTGACGCATTTCTGAAAAAGCTTGCTTCAGTAGCAAACTGAAGAAGGAACAGGACTGATCAAATTCATTTATTTAAAAAACAAAAGTAGAAGCGTTGTTACAATTACTTTCAATAAATAGCAGCAGCATTTCTCATGACTTTTATGCTGATATGGACAAGCAGTGTCAACTTTCTTTTTCTGTGGTAGCTAGTGAAGACGGAGCTTTTATTGGAAACTGAAACACAAGTTAATCTGACACCTCTTAGAAACATCAGAGAACTCCCCAAATGCAGGCTGACTGTCTTGAGCAGACCCTGGTGCAGGCAGTCAGTGACTGTGAGTCAGAACTGTGTTGCAGCAGGGCCACTGAAGGCCACAGTCACACAGGATGTTTGAGTGCAGCTGGCAACGGAGACGGTAAAGCTCACTGGTTGCAAAGAAGTGTATGTACGCTGCACCGCTGTGAACTCACAGTGAACTATCCTGCTCCACAGCTTGTTTTACTGCGGCACCATTGCTTTACTGTCAACACGTGCCCATGTACTTTGAGTGAAGGGCAAAGACGCCCGTTTTACCTTTTTGCATTGTGAACAGATCTCCGGAAGCTACAACACCAAATACATTCATTTAACTAAACTCAGACAGAATTAATTTTTTTCCATGTTAGATAAACAAAAAGAAGACGGGTTGAATGCAGGAGTTTCACACGTGACTACTGTACTATCATGGAATTAATATTTAGAAGATATGCTGGTATATGTGAAACATGCAGGTACACTGTTGTAATGCTCTGATTCAGTGTGGATGAAGTTCTTTTCACAGGCAAACATGAAAACCACTGAACTACCTCACTGCTCATCAGCTAAGCTAATGGTTTGCTGTGCATCCTTCATTACTAATTTCTCTCCCATTCTG
>NW_007578306.1:306013-317499 GCF_000690725.1 Stegastes partitus
CTTTCACTCGTTAAATGACTTCAGTGGCAGGCTATAACTTCTGCTGCTAATTTTATTTACTCTTGGCATTGCTTACACCATGGCAAAGAAAAAATGTTTTATGAAGAGAAACTTTTTCAATATTTATGCTGTAACAAGATAATTTTTCATTTGATTGTGATATTTTGTCTTTATTACTAGATACCATATTGTGCAATTTTCAAAAAACATATCTTCTTAACCAACATCTCGTTAAAACAAATGTTTCTGACTATGACATGATAAATTGTTATATTCCTATAGTAAGATAATCCCAAATGGTGTCGACAGAGTAGGGGATCCACTGTTGACTAAGAGACATTGTAGTCTGGAGCACTGAGTGATAGTTTCCTTAACATATGACATGACGTTATGGACAGAAGGCGGGGGTTTTGTAACTCTGGATGCATAGTTACTATTTGATATCAGAGCTTGTCAGTGATAAGGCTATGACTTGAAATGGTCAGCGAAGTGGAAGTGTTCCAGACTCTATGTAGATATAGTCTAGATGTTTCTGTCCCACCACCACCATCCTCATCAGATTAGTATGAATGTGTCATCAGTTCAGTATCTCTCTCTCTTTCTGAGGCTATACGACTATTTCAATGAATGCAGTCAGCTGAATAAACAAAAGCACTGAGGCTCAGGTGGTGGAGCGGTTGTCCTCTGATCACAAGGTTGGCTGTTCGATCCCCCACCCCTCCACAGCTGAAGTGTCCTTGGGCAAGACACTGAACCAGAAGTTGCTCCCAATGGTAGGCAAGCGCCTTGCATGGCAGCTCTGTCACCACTGGTGTGTGAATGAGAAAACATTGTATAGCACTTTGAGTAGCACTAAGATAGAAAAGCGCTATATCAGTGCAATCCATTTACCACATGTCCACCACTCTATCAGTGATAATCAGCCAATGGTCTTTTCTAATTTAGAATACTTTTGTTTATTTGTTGAGTCAAGTTTAAAATGTTGTTTTTGCTGCTTCATAATGTTCTCTGTCACTGGGTGGCATTTAATCACAGTGGCTTATTATGTCCCCTAGAACATACTTCATGTTGAACTTTATAAAGATTTGACATTATCTGTCTAGAATGATTTCTGTCGTGCCTTCTGGGCTAACATAATGGTTTTTCTCTCCAGGTCACTACTGTGTCTTTCCCAAAGCTTTATCAAATATAGCCGAACAGAAGCCTTTTCCAGGTGGATTTAGTTGTCAGGGGGCATTAAACACACCTCCATGTTGGTTTTGTGATATTGATAATGCAGCTGTATAAGGAATGCCCCATTGACAGTTACAACAATTACAATGCTGAAATATCGATATTACTTACTTTACCTTACTTTCGTAAGACCAACATTTTGTTATTTCCTGTTTTGTCACATGGCAACAACATCTCCTCCACCTCTTAAATGTGGCGCTGGTGCATTTTATCCGGGCTTCTTCTTTAAGCAAAATGAATGAAACATATTTTAAAGTTTTCACAGTGTTCTACAGAACAGGATGGTTTATGACATAGTGTTGCAGTTTTTTCACATTGGCATTGTTATAAAAGTGACTGTAGGCAGGGTGCCACATGTTGGACTTATCAGTGCTGGAGAGCAGTTGTGGGTAAATGTGTTGTTCTGGAATAATAAGATAAGTCACTGTAATATTGCGTTGGTTGTTGGTAAAGAGTTCCACCAACAATTTCAGAGTCTGGTTTGGTCTGACGGATATGAGATACAGATTGTGATGTACAGTATCTGAGTGCTGGAGATACACTGAATGCTTGGCTAGAACGACGGCTGGCTGCTGTCACTTTACAGCGGAAGTCTCAACTTGACAGACACAAAGTTGAGGCAGTTAGGAAAAGTCCCGAAGGATTATTAATAAGAATTTAAACAGACAGTTTATTACCAGTTTATTGTAGCAGACATAAACTGAAAATATGAAAATGAGACTTGCAAAGGCGAATTAACAACACATTTTTTTAACCGTAAAGTCTGAATTATGTTATACGTGTTAATGCCAAAGACTGTATGTTTTCAAAGTGTACCTCCACTATTTATATTTTTATCTTATTTACCAAAATACACAGATGAATGTTTTTTCTCTGATGTTTTCCTGTGTTCTCAAAGAACACTAAGCTCCATCGGTGCATTTCTTAGTAACTGCAGTAATTGCTGTTGTGACTTGGCACTTCCTCTTTCAGTCTGGGTGGAGTGGGAAGCATTTAAAGCACAATTTCTGAAGTCTGCAGACTTTGTTTTTTGGAATGAGATAATCTCTCAGTCTTGGACTTGGTACTATTTAAACAGGAAGAGCAGAAGGTCAAAGTCGCCCTGGCGTTGGGCTTTGGGCCTTCTGGGCATTAAAGTTCTTAATGTGTGATAATAACATTGTAAACAACCACAGATACTAGAGGGAGGTTTGAACACAAACGTATTGTAGCACCTGTAACTAATAGTGCAGAATGAGCATTAGATTAGTCAGCTTTTATCTTTCCTGGAACTAAACAAAGTGACCTTCCGCTAACTGCAGACAGGATTCAGTACTCCCAGCTGAATCATAGCTGGAAGCATACAGATGTCTGAAATGCCCTTTTATGGCGTTGAGAAGCTTTATAAAACAGGAAATGACATCAGCACATCTGATTGGGACCTCACAAGAACCCTGTCATTCCTGGAGTGGAGGAATATCCAAGTTTGTCTGGAAGTGAGGCAAACAACACCTGACACACCTCCCAGTCCAAACTAAAATAGCCGTATAGCTGACTTAATGAAGATATTATTTCTTCCATGACCCACTGAAAAAGATCTAACGGAGAAATGCTGGAACTGCTGCTGTGTGTTTGCACGTTGTACTGAATGGCAAGGAATGACTGACTGAAATATTTGTGAAAACTTCATTTGGCCTAGGTTTGTAACATAAATTGGAGTATTTTCTTGCTCAAAACAATGCTGATTGAAAGCAATGGGAAGAATCCCTCCATGTTTTGTGTCCTTTTTCAGATAGTCTTTGAAAGTCGCATACAGTTTCTTTTTTGTCACACAGACCCCATCAAACTGAATAATGATATAGATTTAATTGTAAATGAATTAAGCTGACGTTTGAATCTATGAAGTCAAGATATATTTGTAATTTCTCTAATTTGCAGAAGTGTTCAGATCCTTTGCTGTGATGCTTTGAATTGAGCTAAAGGTAATTATCCTGGATCTGCCTGTGGACATGAAGTTACAAGCCTGTGTATTTAGAGGATCTGAATATTGTGCCAAGCAGGGTCAGGAGTGTAACTTCTAACTAAAAGTGTTCTGATACAATTCCTAGTTACCTGAAATGTAGCCAATAACCTAATCCATGTATCACAATGTTAAAATAATGTAAGCTGAGTTCTTTATGTAACTTTTGGATTATCTCAATACCAAATATGCAAAAATTAAAATAGTAAAGAAATGCTAATAAGATGACTCTTACGATGGTTTTATTTCTGAAACTACAGCAACCCATGGTAAGCTGCCACTCTTATTCCACATGCATAAATGTGCACAACTGTCTCTCCTGCTGCTGTTTGATGCTGCAGGTACTTCATAAACTCCTACAACCAGCTGGAAGCAACACTGAACTTCAGCTGCTGTTCATGTTTTAACCAAAACCTGGATTACGTTCCATAATCATGATGAGTCTCATTTGTCTGATTTGTTACAGTCTCCAATCTTAATCACAGTTTGATTTTTAGATACATTTCAGTCTATAATAGGTGTGAAATCAGAGCAAAGTAAATGAGGCAAAACTCCCAGTAAAAAGTTTTGTTTGAGCACCTGTTAATTAAAGACGTATGAGATGTGTCTTTTGGGCTCTCTGTGACGTTTATGGACTAGTGTTGGTAAAATTATGACAATGTCTGATTTTCAGATTTTGTCCTGTGAGCAGGGAAACCCCTGTAGTTTAGTGATGACGGAGGGTCCTTGTGGCCTCTTGTTTGTTGTGGGGTTTGCATGGGCAACATGAGAGTGACAGACGGAGCCTCTTTTGCTCAAAGCTGGAGAGTTTCCAACACTCTATGGTTCTTTATTTAAAAATGCAACATAATCCTCATTTTCAGCAAATGTGTCAGTAATGTGATGTTTTTTTGCTATAATTTTAATTGAATACCGTTACTTGTTTTTGTGTTCTAATTACATAATTCATTCCATTTACTCCAGTACTACTCAAGTGTTTCTTATTCTGCTCTTTGAATTAAACACGTAGCATTGCATTTCAGTATTTTTTTGTGTGTGTGTTTCGGTACAAACTACAAACATTTTTGCTGCAATTATGTGACAATACATCACAGTTATAAGCTCCTGCAAGTAATTTATTCAAATTTGCTTGATACTGAAATTGCAAGATCACAAACTGCTGGAGAATGAGATTGCTGTGTTTCGCATGCTGGTGAAGATGCAGGAGTAGAGGTCATTTTAGTGAATATGTCGGCTGGATCAAAAGTTTTGATCTCTGACTTTCTTTTGCTTCATCCAGGGAGAAGAAGCTCAGACTTCATCATCTGACTGGGCAGGAGGACCGTCAATACAACATTGATTTACATCAGGTATTTATTTAACTCATTGTCTTTGTATTTTCAATATGCTAAACTGAATATCCGTCCTTAGATTATTAGCCAACATACACTGTAGGATTAGCAGTGGGCCAAATTTCAAATCCACCTCTTTCAAACCAGTCAAAAGAAATGTATAAAAATAGACTAAAAGGTGAAAACAGTTTGACATTTTTGCAGCATAATGTTAAATTTAAGAGCAAGTCTTCGTATTCCGTTTTGGGAGATTAAAAACATTCAGTATCTGCCAGGAAATGGTCGTTTCTCTTTTTTATTTTCAGTTCAGTCTGTTTTGATCTGGTACTACATTACCTAGCATTCATTTTGATAGCTGTGTCTTGACATTTGATCCCTTTCAGCTACACACTCTAGCTGTTTCCAGCTGTCATCAAAAAGGTAACAAAGGACGAGTAGCTGACAGGGATACGGTGACAGCAGGATGTGAGGCCAAACCTAAATAAACTTGATGTGTTTTATTAAGGAAAACCATTCCAAAAGAACCAGACTATGGGGGGAGGGCTGCTTAGTGTCCTGGAACAGCTGTGTATACGACAGTAAATACAATTTAATCTCTGTCAAACTGTTTGTCATAGAGATAAATAAGAACGATACAGAGGATAGATAATGGTAATACTGACACCTATAGTAATGGGAATTAACATTGACAAGCACACACTAAGCAGGTTAGTGGGGGAACAGAGAAATGGCCTTTCATCTGTTTAGAAGGCAAAACTATGGTACAGAGATTATTTTTGTCCTTTAGCAGTTTTGATTGGGTCAGAACTGTTGATATTGTTGACGCATTGAACTCCATGTGATATTGGGCTATAGAAATGCTGGAGACCTGTCTTTACTAACTACTTCATTGGGCATCCTACAGGTGTGAGTTTGGTGGAGGTGCAGATAGGCAATCATGGTGGCCCTGTCATTGAAGATTGGTGTGGGGAATGTGGTGAAAACCATGCAGTTTGAGCCCTCCACCATGGTCTACGACGCCTGCCGCATCATCAGGGAGAGAGTTCCTGAGGCACAGCTTGGCCAGCGTGAGTTCTTCCTCTCTCTCTTTTATGTTAACGTTCCTCACAGCTTCATTCAGACGTACGCAGCACAACGAAGGAGACGGCCATGATGTGCTCGCAATATCTGTCATTCACTAAATCGATACTTACAGCAGTCATCAGCAGCTGTCAGTTTGTGGTGATCATCTAACTACTATGAACAGTAAAATAAAAATATCCTGACAATGGTGATGAAGCTCAGAACTCAACCTGAGGACGGCCGCTGTGTGACATGTAGTCGTCCTCAAATGTATTCATACCCTTCCATTAAAGAAAAGGAAAAATTCACAATAGTCACTTAAATACTAGAAACTGAAAAAATTAATAATAAATAAAAATTTACAAAATTATAATTTAGTGAAATGAGACATTGCTTTTGAATTGTGGTTGAAAAGAATATTTTTTTAAAAACAAACTGTCACCAGGTGCAGAAGTCTGATTGAGAGTTACAGAAAACACTTGATTGCAGTGATTGGCTCAAAGAGTTGTTCAACAAAATATTAGTTTATGTGTCCCATCATGCTTTTTTGCATGTTGTTTTTTTTTTTGTTTGTTTTGTTCTGTTTTTATATATTTCTGTTGAACCATAATTCAAAAGCAATGTCATGATTTTCATTACTTTTTGATTTATTAGTGCTTTTGTCAATGTTAACTTATTTCAGTGACAGCTGTTTTTTTCCTTCTTTAATGGGAGGGTATGAATACATTTGATACCCTGTGTGAAAGCTCACTTGTCTTCATCGCAATGAAAGTGAATGAGAAAGGTGATTTGTGGTTTTAGCGGAAATCTGTATCATTTGTACTCTGTGATGTTTTTGGACTAGTATTGGTGCTGAAATGTGGACAAAGCCTTCACCAAAAATCTTCACACAACTGCTCTACATTTTACATGTTTTGTATATGTCTTTAAACAAAACCCAATGAATAGCACTGACCACCTCATTACAATGCCATGTTCAGCTATGAAACTCTGGGTCCTGGCGTTCATGTGGATGTTACTTTGACACGTACCATTCATCTAAACTTTGGTGCAGACCAACAATTAACTTTTTAAAGAACAATCTCAAGATGTACCGTCCATATTTTCAGGGGTGTTGCTTGCACTTAACAGTCCAGTATTTTAGTATTTTATATTAATGTTAATTTAGAAATTAATCTTACCAGTTGCAGGGGTTTTTGCGCATATTCTTGTTGCTTCCTGACTGATAACATGTACAGAACTTTGGTTAACTCAGGTTCTTTTAAATGTGCTTGATTTAAGAAAAAAGAAAAAAACAAAACAAAACGAATGCGATTTGACCTATATGACACATTATGTGTGGTATTGAATATATATTTTCTGTTGTTAACTGAAGGCCTGAATATAAGAGTAAAGTACTATACTTTTTAAAACCACTGAAAAATGGATTACATCTGTTTTACTTAATCATACAGTAATACTTTTGGGTTTGTTTTTTTCTGATATTTACTTTTTTGCTTTTATGCAGCTGTCATTATTCATGCGGCTTCTATTGAGTAATGAAAACTGACCTAAGTTGTGAATCCTTTACTGAATGCAGGAGTTAATTAAAAATTAAGCAAAGCTGAGTGTACAATTAGTACAAAGTGGCCCTAGGACAGAGCGTCTAAAAGCAGCTGAACTGAGGCTTGCTGCTTTTGTCTGGTTAATTACAGGCTCTACAAAAGAGCTGCAATTGAAAACATTACTGTATACGAGCAATGAGCATCTGTCTCAGAGACGCATCAGCTGAAATGCTGCAGAATTATGGCTTATGATGCAGCCTATAGCAACGGTAGCTCTCTGCTTTACTTTTGCCAAAGCCTAAGTCATTCTACTTTTAGAAAGACTGTGTCAGAGAAGCAGAGTACCAATGTCTCTGATTTTGCCAAATTCAACTCCTTGTTTCTACTGTCAAGCAAATGAAATGGTCATGTTCCTCTAGAGGCTGCACGGTGGCTCAGGGGTTAGCACTGTCGCCTCGCAGCTAGAAGATAGTCAGTTAGGACGCCCAAGATCTTTCTGTGTGGAGTTTACATGTTCTCCCTGTGCAGTTTGGGTTCTTTCCAGGTTCTCCGGCTTCCTTCCACAGTCCAAAAACATGTTGAGGTTAATTGGTGATTTTAAATTGTCCATAGGTGTGAATGTGAGTGTACTGGTTGTCTGTCTCTAAGTGTAGCCCTGTGATAGACTGGTGACCTGTTCAGCTGAACCTGTCTTCACCCTGAGCCAGTTGGGATAGGCTCCAGCCCCCCCATGACCCTAATGAGGATTAAGTGGTGTATAGATAATGGATGGATGGATGTTTATCTTAACATCCATTTATTTTTTGTTGTCAATTCTCTCATGATCTCAGGGATTTTCTGCCTTCTATCAGCCAAACATTGATACATTTCCACTGAGCTGAAAAAACAAGATAACTTCTAGTGAGGATTAAGTGGTGTATAGATGATGGATGGATGGATGGATAAATGGATGTTCTTCTGGTGTCATTTCTTAAATTGTCCTTAAAGAGACAAGAGGTCATGTGTCATCGACATGAAGTTACGGTCAGCAAAAGTACTTGAGATAGAAATCATGTCTTCATAATGAGTGGATATCCACATGTGCAGTTGTGCCAAGAAACCCTGTTATAGTGACTCACTCAGTATTTCTGTTTCCCTCTGTAGCCAATGACTATGGCCTGTTTCTGTCTGATGAAGACCCAAAGAAAGGCATCTGGCTGGAGGCTGGAAAGGCCCTGGACTACTACATGTTGAGGAATGGGGTAAATCAGTCTTTTACACACTTCAACACAACTAAATGTTCCAAACACTAAACTTCTGACTTTTGACCAAATTGACCAAAATCCCTAATAAGCAGTATCGTCAAGGTCAAGATCACATCTATAATATTATTTCGAAACTTTTTTAGATGACTGGAGCCTAATCTGGAACTAGACTGTTCTCCACCGCTGGAGACATAACATTAACAAGGCCACAGCAGAGTGGTTGAAACTATTCTCCACTACTCACTGGAAAGGATAGTTGCTGGTTTGGCACACAGTGTGCTGGCTTAAGAGCCAAAATACTGGCGCATCTCCAAAAATGTAATGATCACAAAAAAGTTTGTTCCACCATTGGGTATTTGAAACATTATTTAACTTTACATGTAATGAATGCAGAATATGTGAAAGTTTATCTTTAAAAAAAAAAAAAAAAATTCAAAATATTCTAATTTTATAGATGTTCTCGTATGGTGGCCCCTCTCTTTTAATTGAATCAAGAAAAATTATGAGTTTACAGTCGATTCTGATTTGAATCATAAAATTGCTAGGATCATTTGCTAAAGAATGAAATGAATGAAATTCAAAATTTAGCATGACAGGTACAAACCATTGGACACTTGGCCTGTGTGGGCACCTCAATGCAAACCTGCTATTTTGGTTAATGGCGGTGCAGCAGTACAAATCCTAGAGGTTGACTGAAGTGAAATACAAATCTGTGATCTGGGATTTGGTGGGATTTGGTGATTTTTAAATACAATCTCGGCCAATGACATCACTGGTCTCACTCTGAAACAGCTGAGCCTATCACAGTGGTGTATGAAAACAATGACTAAGTAAATGGTGCGATCCTTCTTCAGGAAATATTATTGGATGAGGAGCAGCATGATGACAACATGTAGTGACTTAAATAAGCAAACCGTTTCTGAGATGTCTGCTCTCAGTTTAATGCTCTAGATCAAATTTCAAACAAAATGCCAACACGTGGCCTCTCTCATTTGTCTGACAGGACACTCTGGAATACAAGAAGAAGCAGAGGCCTCTGAAGATCCGCATGTTGGATGGTACAGTGAAGACTGTCATGGTGGACGACTCCAAGATTGTCAGTGATATGCTCATGACCATCTGTGCTAGAATAGGTCAGCTCTGCCACACACAGCTCACACTTTCACATGGACCAGTACTGCCTGCCCACTGTCTGCGTTCTGCCTGTCTGTTCAACTGTGTGTCATTTCCAGAATGTAATGTAAATGTTGTAATCTCGATCTTTTTGTGTGTCAGGCATCACAAACTATGATGAGTACTCACTGGTGCGAGACATTGGTGAGGAGAAGAAGGAGGAAACCACAGGCACCTTGAAAAGAGACAAGACTCTGCTAAGAGATGACAAGAAGATGGAGAAGCTAAAGCAGAAGCTCCACACAGACGATGAGTGTATGTCCATTACTAGCCCTCACACTAAACATCGTTACCTCACCTATATCGTAGAATGTAATATAATAGAAGTTAATGATAAAACAATGGACCCAGTGTCATTATTTGGCTGTACAGTGATTAGTACTGGATGGTATACAGTATCTACTACAGGTGAATACACCCTTGTGTAATAGCAACTAAACGTCAAATGATTTCAAATTGTATCACATCTAAACAGTTGCAATATTTTTAAAGGCCAAATCATGTTTCCATACCGCAAATGTTGTCATCCACCCACAGGGGTACATGTTAACTGCCCACTTAGAATAGATTATCCTTTATTAGTCCCACAAGGGGAAATTTGCAACATCATAGCAGCAAAGTGATGGAAGAAAAACAAGAGAAACACAACTATAAATTAAAGATGCAAGGTATATACACTGTATATACAGAAAAATAGAAGAAGTTACAGTCCAAAGTTTGTGACTGGAGATTCTTGGTCATCCACACATTTCTAATTTATCAATATAAGATTCTTTATTAAGGTAGTCGATGCAAGACTTTGGATGAGCTTTGTTTGTGCAAGCTTTCATCGACGGAACCCAGAATTTCCAGAAATCCACCAGTTGCTGTTTCATCGTGTGTGTTCGATGTGAGGGAAAAAGCAAGCTGCCACATAGTAGACCGGTGCAGCTCTGTTCTATTGAAGTATGAAAAAATGCACATCTGCAGTCCAGCTTGCAAATGCAGAAACCCTGAATTGGCTTAGTAGAGTTCTACCTCTTATGAACAATCAAAAACATACTTTAGAAAGACTGTATTGAAAACACAGGCCCCACAATATAAACTCAATGCACCAAAAGTCAATACACCTGTGATCGCTGAAACACATAAACAACATTGAGTAAACCTGTTATTTCCAATTTGACTAACTGCTTGAAAAATGTTATAGAATTAGATATAAACAGATAAACTTTCTCTGTTTTGGATCTATGAACTGTGTCTATCTGCATGTCTGCGTCATGGCCCCACATGGAAAACGATTGCCAGAGGAACTTAAAAATATGTAATATATGATATTTCCCACAGATAGAAAAGGATACAGGAAAATCGGTGACCAAATACAAATTACTGGAAAAACCGTTGCGGCAGAAATTAGGACGTAACGGGGAACTATAGTGCAACTGATCAGAGCTGCCAGGGCTGACCTAAAATGATGCCACAGACAGGGAATAATTGCACAATCTAGCTCTGATAAAGAGATGGGCAAGGGCTTCACACTTGGCACAGAGGTTATCAGAAGAAATCTGTGCTTCTGTGAAAACTTAGATTGTGTGAAGGACATTGCATACCATCAACCCTCTAAGGATAGTGTCCAAAGAGTGAAACCATTTCTTGCTCTTTGGCATAAAACTGCAAGAAAAAGATTTTACTAAAGTACATGAAAAGAAGCGTATTTGTAACACGTTCTTTGGACCAATAAAATATGTTTGTTCAGCTCTAGTGGAATCCAGCATTTGGCATTACCTTGCTAGGAGTGCCTCTGTAATTGCATAGTCCTGACAGTAAAACACAGAGGTAGGAGTGTGATGATATGAGGCTGCATGAGAGCAAAACGTGTTGGTGAGATGACATTTGTAAATGGCACCATGAATTTCTGCGG